>NC_056726.1:124719316-124729316 GCF_019279795.1 Protopterus annectens | reverse complement strand
CTCTACAGCCTATAGTCCTGGCACATACATGTGTTCGATTGTCAGGGTCTTCATATGGTCTTCCGGGTTTAGGTTTGTCTGACTGGGGACCGGGACTGCCCTGTACCTAGCTGAAAGTCAGACTTAGCAAGGGGCGATCGTTTGTTCCACTTTTAGCATCCTACCTGTGGTTGGGGATACAGAGGTGTGCTCACCTATGGTCATCCTGATATATAACAGCACTAACTATTCTGGGGATTTCCTATATTGTGACCATGTTCATTCTTCATATCTACATATATTTATATATATATATATATATATATATATATATATATATATATATATATATGTGTGTGTGTGTGTGTGTGTGTGTGTGTGTGTGTGTGTGTGTATATCGGTCTGTACATACACATGCATATACACCTACATGCTCATTTACATTTCCCATACCATTGAATCACCGCCACCTACTGTCGCGCATACATGCTTGCATACCCGCTTACGTCTCGGGTTGCCACATTTTCATATGGCCAAAGAGGGGCATTTTCAGGACACACATCAGACTTTACAGGCTGACACATACCCACGGTCAGTACAAAGGTTAGAACTTTACTTATTTGCCTAAATGAATGCTTATTCTTGTAGCGGTTTGTTAGTTTCATCTGTTTCTTGTAACTTTGAGTATTTTACACAATTAACTGTTTTATGCAACTGTTACATGAAATATGGGACATATTTCCTACAATCACTAGACATTTGCCATTGTATTATATTCGGTCTGGACACAACTGCCCAAAAAGGGACTGTCCCTCACAAGGTGGGGCAGGTGGTAACCCTACTTACGTCTGCTTTAAAGCTCATTAAGCACCCTATATCTGACTGCCACTATGCAAATGTGTAAGGTATATATTCCCGATAATGCACGTGGGGAGACGTGCATCACGGTCAGGTGTTTAATCCTGGGTTGTAGGTTCTGCACGACCGGCTGGAGGCTGAGCAGTCTTGTGGACAACTACTGCTCATACAACTTGTGTCCAGATGTATACAGGACTGGACATCGTGTCGTGACACTAAGTCTAATGTTTAGAACAGATACATATCCCATGAGGGATATCCAAAAATTGTGAGGACCGATGACCATCTTTGCTTTACGGCTGTAAGGTATGGTTATACATGCAAGGGATACATAGTTTACAATCCTGAGAATGCCTAGGGTGAGACTGCCTACTAGATATGGGTAAGGGTCACTATGTGCAGATATGGCTGCACCTATCTAGCAGCCCGAGTATGGCTGGTTTTGACGGATGTTCAGGAAGGCGGAGGTGTGCTGTGAAGGGGATGATGGGTATTCAATTACATATCCAGGTGTGTTGGGATTGGATGGCTCAGTTCAGGCCAGACCATTATGTGGGTATGTGGCGGTAACGTTTCTGTACATGTGTATTGCACATTTTAATGTTCACATGTTTGTGGGATTGTATTGCGGATGTGTATATTTGTTCTTTGGTTATCTTCCTGATTCACCCACCGCTCCCTCGTAGACCTCCAGTTCACCTATTGTGCATCCAAACCAGTCTCCCCTTGGCGAATTATTACATTACCCGTCACCCCCCAACCCCATATTCCACAAACAACATTCTTCCCTTCTCTAGTTGATGGCCCATGGCACAGTCAACAGAACATATTGCGTACACTACTTATCTCTGGTACCAATATGGTTGAGAGGTCTACACTAACATTTCAGATCAACCACATGCTGTACGTCACGTACATAGGTACTCGCAAATACTTATCTTTCATGACATGGTAGGTAGACCCGGGTAGTACACGTTCATCTATGGGCAGTCCTGGCAAGGACGTCTTGGACTGCGAATGGGCAGATATTGGGTGAATGCTCTGACCATTGGCAGGGTTGCCACCTTTTCATATGACCTGGATGGGACATTTCCGTGGCAGACATCTAAGTTTACAGGCCAACACATACCCACGGTCATTACAAAGGATAGTACTTTAGTTTCATGCCTACATATAAGCTTTTTTTGTTGTGGCGGTGTAGTTGCTTATTCTGTTTCATTTACTTGCTTATTCTGTTTCTTGTAACATATAGGTATTTTATATATGGGCATACGTACTGTATGGGACTATTTCATAATATATGGGACATAATTATGTCCTACTATCGCAGGACATTTCACATTTATTATGAATTTGGTATGGACACACCTGCCTAGAGGGGGACTGTCCCTCACAATATGGGACAGGTGGTAACCCATACCATTGGGCTAGGCTTGGCAAATGGTGGCAAGCTAACACGATGCGTTTCGCATCCACTTGGTATAACTAGCAACACTACAATGGAATACGGGCACGGGGTTCTAAATATCTTTGCTTGAGGGACGGGGACTCAATATTCAGCTATGTGCCATTGTGTTTACTTCTTATTGTGGTGTTCGTAGGTTGTCTTGTATGCTTTGCATACATTTCAGTATCCACAGACACTGACAGGAGTGATTACTATTGGAGGCAGGCTTTACTAGTCAGCATTTTAGGTTGCGCGTATGCAGCCGATATGATCACACCTCCGTGCAGCGCTTGGATACACCCTCTGCACTAATACATGTTTCCTATGCACGTGGCCGTTACAGCATCACACTTTCATTAATATGCATGTGGTACTGCTGCATGGTCGGCGCAAGGCTAACGCCGTCCTTGCACCGAGCTTCATGAATCCCGGGGCTTGATTCAGTAGAAGGTGAAACTAGAAGCAATAAAAACTACTTGCATGGTGGAAATGTTTTAATTTACATTGGTGGAAAAGTTTTAATGTATCCCATAATAAAAATGTGTATATATTAAATACATACATTTTGGAAAAACCTGCTTACATTGTGGGAGTTTACATTTTTCCAGGAAAAGTGGAAAAGGAATTGATAGAAATATTTTTCAGCTTTATATGGGATTCAAGACTGAATACTGTTAAAAGAATAATATATAATAAAAAGAAGAAGAAAGGTTAGGTCTGAAAAAATCTTATTTTTCTAAGCATCAATGTACCTGTTTTGGGTTATTAATAGTGTGAAAAACAGGGAGAATAAAATGGTGGAAAATTGTTATATGAGAGGTATGAAGAGACATAAAAACAAACGAAAAAGGAAAAGAAGGTATGAAAAAGAGATTATGGAAAGAAAGGAATACATAGAAAGGTAAAGTTGTGGAAATTAAAAACTGATAAAAGTAGCTAGAAAAAGAATGAGTGATATGAGAAAATATGCAAGATATTTGTCTAGCACACCCATTGAATGATTTATCAAATAATGTTAGAAATGCAATAAAGCAGAGATGGAAGATGTATGAAGATTTTTGTGAAGCTGGGGACATTTTGTGGAGGATTTTGGTAAACCACTTACCTGTTAAGGGAAATAGGAAGTAAAAAGCAGTAGAAGAAAGAATATGTTATGACTGCAAAGTACAGGAAACCATAAAATATTCCTACGGATTCAATAGAGTGTACAGGCTGTACTGAGCCTACGTGTCATTTGTGCTAACACAATGAGTAGCAGTGCTCATTGAATATGCAAGCCGCTAAGCTTGGATACACATCCATTAACATCTGTTTTTGGCCACAACACCTACCAATGGCCACACTGAGGTGTTCAGATGTTTAAGCACACAATATAAACAAGTTGCACACACACGCAGCCCCAATATGCGAGCATGCATAGACAGCATTAAACAAGGCAAGAACAACTTAAATTACATAATCAAGAGGAAGAGGAAGCTTTACAAGGAAATGCAGTTAGGTATCAGTAAATCAGTACACAAACAACAATAATCACATTTATTTTTACCTATATAAGCAATCCTGTCCACTTAGGGACACATGTAATAATAAAAAGGAAATCCTGACAAAGGAAGTGAGAGGGACACAGATACAGTATAATAAAGGCAGTAAATGTGATATATAAAAAATCCATTTAAATTGCAGAGATGAACAAACAGCAAGGAAAATATGTACATTAGGAATATTGCATATACTGCAGGTATTGCACATCAGTTGTGTTACCAGAAAGTTAAAGGTTGTAGCCAACATTATGCTGTAGTCCCCAGCTATCATGTGAAACAATTTTACTGAACTGTAATGCTGTTGCCATATTCACTTCAGAAAGGGACTTTTTTTTATTATGATTCTTTTAATACTTGTAACCATGTAAGATATATATATATCTGACCACCAAAGCTAAAAGAAAACCAATGACTTTAATAAAAAACACAAACAAAAATGTTAAGTGCTTTCACTGCAAAAGCAGTTTCTTCAAACCATAAAAATTTCTGTGAAAACCAACTCATTCATAGAAAGAAACCAACCAATCATTGACAAAATATCAGTCACATGTCCTTTAAACTCATTCATCAGCCCATACTAAAGCAAGAGTCTATGAATCAAATTGTGAACCTTAAGTACAGGTTTTAAAGAGATACTCACATTTAAACCTGATTTCTATTTGCTCGCAAGGAAAGTATCCAATGCAGTTCTTTTGTCTTTGTCAAGTTGCATATATCACCATCTCAAAGACATTCAGAAACAATTTCTAAAACTGTGAGCTTAAAATTGTGGTTAAACCCATGTTCAATGGCATGTTTAGCCAGGGCATTAGTTAACCTTCTGTTTCTAATGTCACCGATATGTTCCAGAATGCTTTCTTTTAAAGTATGATTCGTTTTCCCAATATATAATGACTTACAAGTTGTAGACATCTCATAATAGATCATGTTCCTAGACTTACAGTCCACATAAAACTCAAGCTCAACCCAACTAGCTATAACAGGAGAATCAATATAAGTAGTGGACCAAATATACGCACATGCACTACAGACCCTGCATGGAAAAGTGCTTATCTGGAAAGAAACATTATTGGTGAAAGGCAAAGGAAGTTTGTAACAAACTTCTATTTTAAGTGACCTGTTGTTTGTAAGGGAAAACCTTGGTGATGAATATAGCAGGCCATTAAAATCACTATCTACAGTTAAAATCTCCCAGTTCCTCTTAATAACATTGCAAACCATTTTAATATTACTAGAATAAGTCAGAACAATCCTAGGACAATATACTCTGTCCTGAGTGAAAGATGAAACAGTACCTTGTATACTATCAGGAAAAAAAGTTTAGCAGTACTGTCCCTAAGGGACAGCACAGATTCAACACTATTGTTTATATCAGCACACAGATAGCCTCTGGATATAAACTGAGCTAGAGTCTCATCAAGTGCAGCCCCTCCAGGAGAATATTTGTATCAGTGTGAGATTCAATGACCTAATTTGCAATCATCTGCAAATTTAGTCAGTCAGAGACCACTGACATTGGGCTTGACTTCTGAGAAGTAAATGCCAAAAAGGTATGGTCCAAGGACTGTGCCCTGAGGGCCTCCACTTGTGACTGCCTCTTTGTAGAGATGGACTCCCAAATTCTAACTTCCTGGGTCCTGTCTGTGAGCCATTTGGCTATCCACCGGGTGACACACGGGTTTGTACCTAACCTCTTGAGTTTGTCAACAATGCCTGAGTGGGTATTGTGTCAAATGCCTTGGCCAGGTCAAGGTAGGTAATGTGAATGATTTTGATCTCATACATTGCTTTGGTGACCTTCTCAAAGAAGCCCACCAGGTTGAGTAGGCATGATCTTCCTTTTACAAAACCAAACTGGGTTGAGTCCAGTGCCTGGAGGTTTAGTATACCGCTATTGATCATCTCCATTCTTTCCATGGCTTTACATATAGGACTAGTGAGACTTATAAAAGGCTTTTCCTTTTATATTCTGTCAGTTACCTCCACGTACCCATTGTTGCCTTTAATACTTGTAACCATAGAAAAATTATTGTAAAGTTAAACTTGTGATGGCAAAGCATGTCTTGTATATTAATGTAAACGTAGATAGTTTATATGGTTATAAAATACGCTGTACATTTTCCACTATACATATCCTGAGACATGCCCAGAAAAATGTGCTCACATGATTATATTGGGAATGCCTAGCTACACCTATGTTACAGATGTATGGAACTTTCTGCTGTTGTTATGTATATGATGTGAGTAATCAAAGATAATAAGTTACATCCACATGACTGATGTTTGAACACACATGCATGTTAAAGTACTGTATGCCTTTCAGTGCCTTATATGTATGAAGGAAATAATAATGAAGTTGTTATGTGGGCGGCCTTGGTGCAGCGGTAGTGTTGTCACCTTACAGCAAGAGGTTCTATGGTATTACTCTTGGATGGGGTGCCTTCTGTACAGAGTCTGCATGTCCTCCCTGCATCTGTGTAGGGTTTCTTCCAGGTGCTTCAGTTTCCTCCCACATTACAAAGACATGCATCTGGAGCATTTCTCCCTGGGCCTCCACTGAAAACTGGCTTTGTTTCAAGTTGGACTTTCCCTGAAAATTGGCTTTGTTCCAAGTTGGACTTTCACAGTTAACAAATGTTACATAAATAAATGGCAATCTACACATTTGTGGAAATACTGAGAAGAATCATACACATCTGTGCAATAATTCTAATAATAGTATTTCTGGCAGTTGTGAATGGTAGAAAGTTTGTGAGTGGAATCTAGAAGGACAGAACACTTTGACAAGGATATCCACAGAAGAATGATTGGATATACATACTAACTAACAACTATAGCAAATATGAGATATGTACATATTTGCAAAAATGAGGGGTATGTTCATGTGATATATGTTAACATGCATATAAATCAAGGCAACATTCATATTCTCAGTCCCTTGACAAATGGGACATGCATGGATGTTCTTATGTATATCACTGTTCTTAGGATGTATGAATATGTATAACACAAACGGATAGTTAGCCCAGACAAGACTTCTGTAAAACAAAATTACATGCAAGCATTATGACATTACTTGGAAATTACATCAAATGTCAGGGTATAATTATTTGAATATGAACCATCGTGGTACTGTAATCAATGATAGGTTCATAGGTAGGTACTAGGCTATCTGCCCGAGGGCATTTATAAGCCTCGCCAGAGTGTGTCAGCTTTCACCCCCCCATTGATTAATTAACTGAGCCTCTGTCAAGAAGAACCAATGAAGTGATCCCAGGGGTGTATTTTCTGTTACCCATCCACTCATTAAGGTTTCTCTTGAAGAGTATTAGTGAGAGGCTCTGCCTAATGTAGTTAGGAATTTTTTTCCAAAGCATGGGGAGTCTCTGTGACAGGAATCTATCCCTCCAGCATGTTCTATTTATTGTTGTGGCAAGGTTTAGCTCACTAGAGCGAGTGGCTTGCAGTGACTTGGATTTCTTTAGGTGGAGAATGTCCATCAATTCTGAGTTGGACATGGCTTTGTAAGTAAGGCAGAGATCACCTCTGAGTAAGCGATATGCCCCTGAGTACAGCCAGAGTTTTTCCAGTTGGGCTGCATAGGACATATGTTTGAGGCCAGTAATCCTCTTGGTGAGGTACTTTTGTGGTCTTTCCAGCTGTTGGAAGTGTCTTGTGCGGTACATCCCAAATGGGGCATTGTACTCTATCATGGGTCTAATAAGTGACGAGTAGAGGGGGCACTTAAAAGTGCCTTAATCAACCTGCATCCAACAGCCCTTATTCTGGCCCTCATAAAAATAAACAGCCCTTGCAGGTCTTGAACCCAGGACCATGAACACCACAGTCACTGACTTTACCACTAAGGCATCTGAGACATACAGCACAGACCACAATAACATCAACTACCCAACACAAAAAAACACAAGAAAGTATCATAAAGCAGGGCCACTCACAAATTGTTATAATTTTACAGCATGGCACACATTTTAGAAATGATGCATAAGCTCTCAGTTCCTGTAAAGGCCTATGCCATAGTAATAATATGTTTATGTAAATGCTTGCATTAAGTCAGGCAAGATAGAGCATTTTTTTGGGGAACTAAATAATGCCTGTGAGCATTCTCTAACATACTCAGCAGTTGCATCTTGCCAAACTCGAACAAATGGCTGAGGTCAGACTTCAGAGAACAGCAACCATTGATGCCACAAAATGAAGCATATCTGATGTGCCTTGACGAACACACTTGGATGGATTAACATCAGTGTCATATTGGAATGGTTATGGCTACCCTAATATGGAATCTGACACCTAAAAAAAATGTGTTTTGAAGAATACAATTAAATGGGTTAACATCAATATCCTATTGGAATGGTTACGGCTCCCTAACATGGAGTATGATACCTATAAAACATTGCCCTCTTACTGTGCCATAGCTCCAGTCTTTGGCTAAGCCACTCTTGTATACCACAATAGTTTGAGAGGCAGACATTACCAGTTTCAGATCTCTGACTGAGATCTGTGTAGTACCTGTGTCTGTCACATAATAGTAATGGAGGGTGTCACAAAGAACACAGTTCAAGGTGTGAACTAAGGAAAGGCTTTTGATATTTATTTAGTCCATACAACTTATTGTGAGGGATTAAAAGGATGTAGTTATGTTACTGTTCAAATAAGTGTGATGTAGCCATATTGCTGCTTGTTAAGTAAGCCATTCTTGCCTGTCCATATTGTTTTGTAAAAAAAAAAAAAAAAAATATATATATATATATATATATATATATATATATATATATATATATATATATATATATATATATCAGTCCCAGATTTGAACCAATCCTTAACTAGGTAAACATGCTGTACTAACTATAATTAACTGCACTGGCCGCAGCAGCACTATCACTACACGTATCATAGCATACCTATCTGAATGGCATGAAATCCCCAATGTGGTGAAAGACCTTTGTTAGAAATAAAAGGGATAGAAATAAATTGACAGGATCTTGTATGAGTCATGACACAACACTTGCATTATGTTGTCTTTTGTTAGAGCTGAACAGCTGTCTGTGTAACTCCACAGTCTACAGAAATGTGTATTAACCACATGTGCCACAGGTCAATTCTTACTAAAGTTATGAGACAGAACATATCTGAAGGCATGACAGCATCAACATCACTGTGGTACAAATCCATTTTTTGGCCTAAAAGTAATGGAGAAGCCCCCTCCCAATGTAACTGTACACATTAAAATGTGGTGGATGTAAACCATGTCTAGCAAGAGTGTCATGCACACTCATACTAATCAGTCACTGTGGGTTGTAAACACATACATATCTAATGACACAAACTACAGAATATCATCTTAGTTATAAGCAGGACAGGAGACGTATTACAAAAAATGTAAGACAGGGTCTGTTTGAAGGCATTACATCATCTTAGTGTTGCAAGGCATTTGTGTACCTTTCTATTGATTAGAAGGGTGGTGTGATCTGTCCCTGTTACAAAACCATGGATTATGGTAGGTGTACCCAACAACATGTTTTGCATAATGCAGTTATCCCTACAACAGTAGAAGAATGTACATGCACAATACATAGATAATACTGGATTCAAACTCATGACTTGCTAAGCCTAGAAGGAACAGAGCATGGTATCATTTCTTGATGCCAAAGAAAAAGGCTTCCTACAGGATTGAGATAATTCACATTTCAACAAATAAGCTCATCTGTGTTTAACAATGCAGTTGTCTGTGCTAAAAGAAACAACAGAACCATTCCCAACTATACATGTACACATCAGATAAGTGGGTGACACCATTCCTACCTACATACACACTCACACACACAATGACACAGCTGAGTCTGGATTCAAACCGACTACCTAAAATCACAAGATAGGGGACACTGCATGAATCACAAGCACTTCACAAGATTTTTTTTCAAGTGTATGAGTTCACATTTGAAAGGATGACATTAGCATTGGTTTGCTAGAAAGGTGTGTGTGTGTGCTAAAAAGGACTGAAACTGGTTGTAGACCACACTGCCACTATAAGGCTACACATCCAATCTGTGGGTAAAGCCATTCAGACAGGGCATGAGAAAAACACATGCTCATAATAATCAGTCACTGCTGGAATCAAAATCACCTATCTAGTTGCACAATCTAGAGGACA
>NC_056726.1:124651816-124714316 GCF_019279795.1 Protopterus annectens | reverse complement strand
CTTTTTGCAATAGTATGTGAAATGCTATTTACAGGCATTCATCATTGGTGTGTGATACCAAGCATCACACAAATGCTTAGGACAAAAATTGACAACCTTATTATGACTATGTCTGGCCATGTGTATTATGTGATTATGTTTTTGAACCAGATTAAACTTGTGAAAAAGGGGTTGATAGAACAGCGGTGCAGGATGATGGTAGGAGATCATTATAGCTACCCACTTCTTCACAAGACAGATGTATACATATATCAAGAATTTCATGAATTTGGAGAGTCACCACATCAGGGCTGGCTGACAACAACTAAATACTGTTGTATGGCCGATTGGACCAAATCAATTATGTCAAGCAGAGGAGAGCTATTTATCAGGCATAATGTTTTTTGTGGGACAGGTGACCATTTTTTTGTGTGTGTGTGTGTGTGTGTGTGTGTGTGTGTGTGTGTGTGTGTGTGTGTGTGTGTGTGTGTGTGTGCGTGTGTGTGTAGAGAGAGAAGACTACTGGGGAACATGGTTAGGAATTAGATGGTAAGGTTGGTTGAGTAGGTTTGGTAGCAGGCACAGACATGCAGGACATATAAGACAGACAGGGATGGTGATGGACACAAACGTTAGGGTAAATCAGAGGTGCATCTGTGTTCAGCATGACACAGTGAGAATCTAGTCCTTACCCTCAGAACTGCCATCATTGTCTCTTGTCACAGATCCTCATGTCATAGATAGATGGGGCATCAACTTTGCAGTTCGATGCAGCATCTTTTTTACTCTGCTGATTCAGGCACTGGGGTCCCTCTACCATGATGTCCTCCACCAGCCTTGTCAGCTCCTGACAGGTGACAAAATAGTTAGTACTGCAAACAGCAGGTACCACTGCGCTAGCAGCCAGGGCAGAGCAACCTGGTGCAGTTGGAGTTGATAGTGCAGGAATTGTGGAGGCAACACTGACAGGTCACTACCCAGATGTGCTGGGTGTTTGTTTTGCATGTGCTGGTATTGCCACAGTCACTTTTGGAGGTATGGCAGGGCGATCCTTGGTGGTCAGTATAACTCAATGTGTTGAATGTCATTTGCATTAGGGCAGCAATGTTTCCACACAGAAGAAAGAGAGAGAAAGAGAGACTGATAAGGTTGGTGAAGAGAAAACTTAGATAATAACATCAATGCCATGTCAGATTAATGTTTGAAATTATAAACAAATATAACAGATAACTATGTTAACTTTGATACATTCAGATATGGTATGCCATAAAATACACCAATCACAGTTCATTATAAATAATATGAAAACAGTTGACAATGGCTTATTGGTTATATGCATTCCAAGTAAATACATCCAGTTACAAAAATGAAATATTTAATGTTCTTTAATAGTCCAGTAAATAATATTACATACTATGCTGTAATAAAAGCTAATTTCTGCTGATGCAAGTGGGAATTGAACCCACACACAGTTCAATTGATTTACTCCTTACCGAGCACAATGATCAAGAGCTATTGGAGCAGGTATGCATGCTTGGTATAAAGGTTATTTATATCTATTCAGTTGTGTGTGTCTCTCAAGCCCCTATGGACTGATGCCCTGTAATTTGGTAAGATTAATTATATCACAGATGTAATACAATCTTGCTTGCCTTCATACCTGATCCATCCTTGCCTCTGTGAGGTGTGCTAATCATTTCTGATGTGCCTCCTTGTTCCAAAAATGTCCTTTGCAGCTGTACAGAACAAGAAACAGAAAAGTAAGAACATAATGAATAGCTGTGTTGCCTGGCCTATGCATAGTAATTTACTGGCTGCTGATAGGTGATCAAACTTATACAAATCAGGGAGTTTGTGGTTCTTAATTCTGCTGCCCATTAGCTCAGGAGGACCTGCTTGCATCTGTGAATATCATTATAATGGTGATGACATTGTTCCTCAGTGCATGGAATGCAAGCTGCGTCCTCAGCCCTGTAGTGATTACTGGTGTAGTTCTCCTGCAGAAGCCCGCAGCTGTAGCACTTTATGAGGACAGCCACAAAGATCCTGGATTTCTCTTTACACCATGTTTGGGCTCTTAAAGGAGCACCACCATCACTTTCACCTGCCATGTCTTCTGAAGGACATCTAAAAATATGGCAATGAATTGAATATCTAAAAATATGGCAATTAATTAATGCCCAATTCAGATCTCTTGTGTAGGATGATTAATTACATTTCAAAAGAAATATCCTCACCTCTATATATGGTCTATGGTATGGTGGGTTGTAATCATGCATACAGTCCTTTGACTTAGTGAGATGACATGACATCAAATCAATGATGTTGTTTAGAGGTAACATTTTATAAATTTAGATAGAATGGGTTGGAGAGACATATAAACTACAAAGTTTTAGTAATACAATCTGGGAACTGAACCCATGACTAAAAGGAAGGCTAAAATGATAAACATTGCTTATTAACTGTAAATGCCAGAGGATAATTAATATTTTTTGAACATGCATGTTGAGGTGTAACAATGTCAACATCAGAGAAGATCAAATTATGACATGCCTGTATGTGCTTGACTTTCACTTGTTATGTTACTAGAGTTATACATAAAAATCCTATATATTTATGTAAATCCATTTCTTATGCGTTAAGTTGTATGAGCTGAGCAAGACATGTTGGGGTAGGTGCCATTCATACTTTACATGACATACTGTTGTACACACCAAATAATTATATGTGATGAGTCAAACGTTCTTCCAATAACCATTGTATGGATTATAAATATGTAAGTCTAGTTTTAAATTAATTATCTTCATTGTTAATTTTAATATACTTTACACAAATTATAGTTGCCTTATTTAGCTATCATTACGCAGAGTTGTGCTGTAAATGTATCTTTTAAACAGTCAGTTTTAATTCATGTTAGTTCCTATTAAACATTCTGTGACTTATCCTTAACCCCTGCTAAAGTTGTCTGTATATTGGATTTGAACCTGAATTACCTCTGCTGTTTCTCAAACCTTATTCCATTAACACCTTGAGCCACAGAGAAAGGTAATCAGCAGGTATATTTTCTTCACTCAGTAAAGCCCAAATTATTTTTTTGTGATTTTGCCTTCAGACTCAAATTGCCAGTCACTGACAGCAAACACAGACAATTAATGATGTATAATGCCAAGTGGCATGCAAACATAGCAGCAAAAAAAAAATAATAATAATAGTAAAAATTACATTCAAATCCATATAGACAGCATATTTAGCAATGAACACAGCACTTACGACACTACCCTGAAACATTGAAAATATTAACACTTTTTCCTACATAACAACTTGCATTTCTGTTACACATCATCAGGTCTTCAGGTAATGGCAATTCTTGAGAAAAGGGCAAAACAGGACATTATTTAACCTTATATTATTTGACACACCAAATGCAAGCAAGAAATACATCTTTTTAAAGAACATATATTACCATCATGATTATAACTTTAGAGATATTGATAATTATTTCTAAATATTCTAAATATTTTATTTACTGACACTTAAGTAAATGTCATATTTTTATATCATGCATATCAAATTTTCTTATTTTTACCAAAAATAGTTCAGTTTCCATCAACAAAGTATGCATGTGATTGTGAATAATACATTCAAATTATCAAAAGCTGGAATCAAACTCTGCATTATTGTTACTATTACACATATATTAGTGTATTACTACATCAAGCCACAGAGAAAGCTAGATAACTGCTGTCTTTTTGCCAGTCAATACTAAGTATGGGTAGCATTATACATTTGAAACAGTTATTTCAACTAAACGTAATCATTGTTATGCTTAACACAAATTCCTAAAGAGTATAGGCAACATATTAAGTATGCATTACACAAATTGGATTGTTGATTCATCTATAGTCTGGATTTTAACCTGGCATTGCCTCTGTTATTTTTCCAAGCTTGCTGCATTAACACCTTGATCCACAGAGAAAAGCAAGTGAAGGTGCATTTTTTTCACTTGGTACTATCTAGAGTGCTGATGGAAGTGCCAGTCTCATTTGTGCTACTGATGGCAGCTCAAACTAAAGTTTTCAGTTTTTGCCTTGGGAAGTGAAGCACCATTCACTGCTAGTGACCACTGACACTCACTGAAGCACAATGCCATGCTTTATGCAATGGTATATCCCCCCCAAAAAATAAATAAATAAAGAGGGAAATAAGAAAAAAATTGTCTGGGTGATGATTTCTCAACTTTGTAGTCTTTATCATGAAAATGTGGACATTAAAGATCCCTAGATTCACACAGACATCAGTCTCTGTAGATTAGAACTATGAAACCATGGCATTAATGTGTAACATTGGGAAGATTAATATTATGTGTCATAAACTGAGGGGGTTATAAGACAGACAAAGTGCAGCACATATTGTTAATTTCTGTTAATGGTGCCTGCATGTATTCATGTTTGTTTTATTTCCAGTCACTTTTCTTTTTTCTGATACATAAATCTGTTTGACTTTTTTTAAATTACATACATGTCTATGGCTCCAAATATCTCAGCCATGTAAACCTGCATTATCAGATGCTATGAATGAGGTAATTGTGCAGGCCATCTATCAACATGGATTACACATCTTACCAAAAGTCTTAGCTGATAAGCCCTTTCATGACTGTATCTGGCATCAGGTGATTGATGATGCCAATGCTGTGGGTGGTCATGACTGTGAGTACAAACAAATCAGACATTGGGTTAGTGACATGATCACCAAAATTAAGAAATGAGACAGTGCTACATCAGAGCAACAGAGGGCTACTGGTAGTTGGTTATGCTACCAACCCCCCACTGACTGAGATGGAGGAGATCCTGTGCACTGGAAAGGATCTGGGCAGCTTGTTGGGGTTTCCCAGTGTAGTGCTTGACATAAGTGCAGAGGTGAAGGATGACCAAAGGGTGTCCACAGGTGAAGCTCCAGGTATGCCATCTATTATCATTTATATCTATATAGAGAGTGAGAAAAAGAGGGGAGGAAGGGAAAGGGGAGAGAGAGAGAGAGAGAGAGAGAGAGAAAGAGGATAGAGATGGAAGTGTATAATCTCCTTAATTATATGCATAAGTAGGTGAGGTTTCTCTTTAATATATTATCTTCATTTTAATGCTTAACATCCATATTTCCATCTCCATTTTGTCTGTATAGGCACTTATGGTATTTAGGTTCCACAACCACTTGCAAATGGTATGGCCATACCTTTTTTTCTTGTACTAATGCATGGAATTTATCTCGAACTCTACCTTAATTTCTTTTTTACTTTTAACTTGGATCTATTGTTGCTTACTCAGGATAACATAACATATGTCTGATCCTCTTTTCCAGTATTTCTCTATTTGCTGTGCTTTATTACTTTAATCACAGGTAAGTCTGTCAATGGCACTGTGGAGCTCCTACCACCCGATGTCAGAATATCGGTGGCATCTGATGATGATGGTGGTGATAAAGAGACACAGTCTGGGGTTGCAGATGGTCAGTCTGACACTGAGGTTGTGGATCCCACATCCCTTGTCCAGAGTTTGGACATGATCAGTAGACATATGCATACCCATGACATGGAGTCATCATATATAAGACAGGTTGAGGATGACACAGTTGATCAAGGTAGTACAGTTACTCCTGTTTCAGACCTGGCAAAATCTCTCCTTAGCCATAATGAGGGTGAAGTGCCACACATGTTTTGGTAGAGATGCTCAGGGGAGTCTTACTTTCTGGCCTTCCCCTGATGTTGGTCTGTCACTAGGTGCCATGTAATGTGTGTGTAGGCCCATCATGGTGGCACAGGCACATGCCACCAGGACCTCAGAACAGATAGTCAGAGTACTGAATGTTGTGCTTTCTGATGTGCAAGACTGCCTGCACTGTGTGAGTGACTCCATGGATTAGATCATTGACACACTGGATCATGCAGTGTCTGTAATGGAATGTCTGCTGAGGGAAGGTCAGCATCTACTTGGCCAGAGAACCTCTACATTGTGAGGTGTTAGCTAACATGGCCATACCAGAGCCCTTTCCTGCAGTGGCACTACTTCTACTGTTCCGTTAATGATTGAGGTGTCCACTCCCAGACGTGATAGGCCACATAGCTGTGGTTGTGGATGTAGTCATGATTTCAGCTCATTCAGATACAAAGATGCACATGCTCAAACTGGGAATATTATTGAGAGCATATCTGTCTTGCCCAAATTGAGGTTCCAATGCCTAAATACTTTTGGTCAAGCTCCACAGTATGACCCAGCCAGCTCAGCCAAAATACTTACAGTGTGTTCCACATTGCACAATATAATTGTCAGAAAACAGCTGCAGGGTCATGGAATTAGCAGTGCACCTCTTGGCAAAGGTAGATCTCATGGCTGGGGTGGGGGGTGATGATGCATTGCATCCTCTATTATGCATGGCTCACTCTTGCCCAGGATGTCAGGGTGTAGTGCTAGCACAATTGGTCTGATTGCGTTTCTGCAAACTCCCACATGGTTCTTCTCATCTTGGCCATACTATCTCACACACATAAGCGCATGCATGCATGCGCATACACACACATACACACACACGCACACACACACACACACACACACACACACACACACACACACACATATATATATATATATATATATATATATATATATATATATATATATATATATATATATCAACATTACTATTGAATGACTTACAGCTGTTGCCACTGGTCATGACAATAGATACTTGCTGTTAACCTGACTTTTCACTCACACAAACTGACTTCTTTGGTGTTAGGCATATCCTCCTGTAAACCCCAACCCCCCCCCCACCCTGTATAAGTGATGATGACTGTGTCCTACCCTTTGCACCTTTCTTTGTGACTTAGGGTTGTCTGTGCCTGATCCACTCTAATAGCTAATGCTTGCTTACTCAAATACTTGCTTTAATCAACTGTATTATACTTTTATTATTTTTCTGCTCAGTCTAAAAAAATGATTGCTATTTGTTTCTTGATTATCATTGTATTTGTACTGTAAACTTAGTAATTCAGTCCTAGCAGTTTGTAATTAGTGTTGGCTCAGCACCTTGTGCAAATGATGCCATGTTTTCCCTGATCTATGTTGGATGTCCACAATGGGTAACTTTAATGCATGATGCACAATATAGGGCAGATTACTATTTATGTTGCATATCTCACTTAGGAGTTATTGGTGACATTCATGTGCAGTTGAGCCATGTTTTATCTTACTGACATACAGTATTTGCATATGGTAATAATTTCCATCTCTTCTTTACAGGTTCTTCACCTGATTAATGCTGCTGCTAAAAGTCCTCTCTTCTGGAGTTGACTATGATGCTTGTAGAACACAACCATTATGTTGGTAAGTAAAGATTGCTAATTTTGCTGGCATCATTGTTACTGTTTGTATGTCTTTAGCTTCTTGAGGTTTCACTTAAGTATTGAGTGTGCCTGTTATCCTGTGCCTCTTAGCTGGGGCCATAGCATACTGTGCTCACCTATGTCTGCCAGGAACATCCACAACTGCTGGTTCTTCTGAATCTTCATTATGTCTGCTGGCTCCATCTGTGGTGCTAGAAACTCTGGTCCTTGGCCTTGTTGTTAATGTTGCAGCTGTTTTCTGACAATTATATTGTGCAACATGGAACACACTGTAAGTATTTTGGCAGAAGTGGCTGGATCATACTATGGGGCTCAACCAAAAATATCTAGACATTAGAACCTTAATTTGTGCAAGACAGATATATTCTCAATAATATTCCCAGTTTGAATATGTACATCATTGTATCCTGGCTCACTGATGTAGTGTGAGTTTCTCCATGGGCGGCATGAGACAGATTCCAGTGCATAACCTGCATCCTCCATTAGATGTTCTTATGGAAATCACCTCTAGCAAACCTTAGATACAAGTCACAGGTGTGCCATATGTGTGAGTCATGAAAACTGTCAGGGTTACCTGCACATACATTGTAGATGACCCCTTGGACATTACAGACTACCTGACAGTCGACAGAGTGATATCCTTTCTGGGTGATGTACTACCTTTCATGTTCACCAGGTGTGTACAGTCTATGGACCCCAGAACCTCAAGAAAGTGTATTATGGCATAGAAATGTTGCACAATAGTAGCTCTGTCCTCTGGGTTATGTGGAAATATGGTATGATCCCTTACATGCTGCAGGATTGCATTTAGAAATTGATTTAATATTCTTGAGACTGAGACCTGTGACCCCCCCCCCATAATATATCAGCTCTGGGTTTCTGAAAAGTTCCTGTAGCTAGTATAAGTAATGCTTCACATGCCTTGGTTTACACTGAGGCCTTAGGTGAGAGCAGCAGAGGTTGCATATTTCCTCTAAGGTATTCCCATCTACACTGTAGAACTCTGCAGTTTCTGTATAATAAGTTCATAAGAGATTACTAGGCTAATGGCTTAAGAAACCTTGAAGCCTGGTCCATATAACCCAATTATTCTCAATATATGGCCCCTAGGGGCAAGACGATGGCATGGATGTGTGCCTATGCCTTGAATATCTTACAGATTGCCCTCGTCCAAAAGGGCATAGACACTACCCCAGGTGTGAATTTATGATTCTCCATTCATTGATCCACATTGCATATGATGAAGGCCAGGGAAGGGCTCTGCTTAACATGAATAGGAAACTTTTCCAAAGAAGGGATAATCTCTGAGAGAAACACCTGTCTCTCCAGCATGTTTTGTTTAAGTTGTTGACTAAGTTTAGATCAATAGATCAAGTGACCCTCATGCTGTTTGACTTGTGGGTGTGTAGCAGCTCCATCACGGCTGGATTGGAGTGCCTTGTTGGTCAGGTATAGGTCACCTCTTAATAATCAGTAGGAGACAGATTTAAAGGACAGGGCTTTTAGTCTATCCACATTAAGACATATTTCTTACACCCTCTATTTTCTTTGTGAGGAACCTCTGAAGTCACTCCAGCTGCTGTAAGTGCCCAGTCAAGTACATGCCAAATGGCATATTGTACTTGATTACTGGTCTAATGAGGGGTGAATACATCAGGACTATAATTTCCTTGGATCTGTATGCTGTACCTTTACTTAGAAGTTGTGCCACAGAGAAGGACTTCCTCAACACTGTACACATATGTTGCTCAAAGTTCAGGCTACAATCTATCTGTGTAAAACGAGGCTGTTTATATTTTAAAGTTTGGCACTTTATACCCTCATGGGTTAAATGAAGAAATGAATTGGAATGTATTAATGTAATTATTTTATTGTTTCATTATATTCATTTAGAATTTTTTTTAAGTGGATAATTAATTAATTGCTTAATTATTGCCTGTTGGTTTTTTATATAAAATGTATGTGTTTCTATGGTTCTTTATTCCTTGAAGGCTACGGCCGAGACATCAGAGAAAAAGAACTTGCTACAATAAAACTTGTGGATCACTCTTTGGTTGTATTTTGCTACAGTCTATCTGTGTATCTAGATCTCTCACCGCTGACTCTACTGTTAGGGGTGTGCTATTGATGTTGTAATTTGCAGGGGTATTTGACTTCCCAAAGGATATGGTAATGCATTTTTTCACATTTAGTTTCGGGCCATGGCACCAATCATTTCTCTGATCTAGATCCCTCAGAAGGATATCTACATCACTAGAAGATTCAATAATTACCCCCAGCTTGCAGTGATTGGCAAACTTTGTCATGCATAGGCCTTCCTTATTAGCCTTGACTTTAGAGAAGTATATTTTAAACAGGAGTGATCCCAGCACTGAGCCGTGTGGCACATCACTAGTAACTGACCTATTGATGGATCTGGATTCAGCCACTTTAACCACATGTGTCCTGTCCATAAGCCAATTGACTATCCATCTGGTGATGTAGGGATTTATGCTCAGTTTTGTGAGTTTATTTATAATAACTTAGGGGGAATTGTGTGAAATGCCTTGGCCAGGTCGAGGTAGGTGGTATGTGCTGTTTTGCTGTCATCCTTGGCCTTAGTGACTTTCTCAAAGAAATCTACCAGATTCAGTAGGCGTGATCTGCCATTGACAGTTATATTGCATATATACTTTCCTTGACAAAGTTATATTGCATTAGGTCCAGTGTTTGGAGGTTTGGAGATTTTCTTTGTCATTATCAGGTCCAAGATTATTCTTTCATTGGCCTTACATATAAGACTAGTCAAATGTATGGGTCTGTAATTTCCAGGTCAGTAGATGGTCCCCCTTTGTACAGAGGGATACCTATTACTGTCCTTCACTCTATCAGACACCAGTAGCTAAGCCTATTGTTAAAGTTGATTATTTTCTTCTGGTATTGTGGCATCATCCTTGGAGATGGTAGAATGGTACTCACTGCTAGGCTCATGTGGCTTCATGTGTTGTGATGGGAATTGTCTTATTTGTGTGGATGTGGAGTTTCAGAGAACTGTGCCTGAGAGGCCTTTTAGGTTTTGGTATGTTACATCTGAGAACATCTGCATATGTGGTTGTATGTGTGTGGTCCGCTGTGGATGCAGTGAGTGATGTGTGGGAGTCACTAACAACCTGTTTGCTGCTTTTTGTATCTGTATGTAAGCCTCCAGTGTCAATGTGTAACTACATCTTTCACATACTGTATTTGTCTGTTTGAGAATTAAGTGGTTGTCACTGTAAATAAGGCAATTGTTACGTTGCCTCAAGATACCTATGTCCACCAAGCTGGATGCAGAGATAACAGGAAAGTGTCCTTCCATAGTTGCAGGTCCTAATGTGTATTTGAAAGGATAGGAGTGGAGGGTGTTTGTAAATGGACAAAGGAAGGGTGCTTACTTAGTGTAACCTACAGCTAACCTAACCAGGGATGCTGCTGAGCATCAAACCAGATGCTGTCTGAGCAGCGATAATCCTAGGTGCTTTAATAAGGTAAGGTAGACCTAAATAGTCCTATCTAAATATGTAAATGCTGCTCACAGTGCAAACTAGTTCTCTCATAAATAGACCAGGACTGGGGTAAAGTTCTGAGATAGTTTTTGCAGGAAAATTTCAACTTCTGGAGATTGATGTATACATGACACCAGAAAATGCTGCTGTGCTAAGAGCAGCTTTGCTCACATGTGAGGCTTATATACGAAGTCCATGATAAGTCAGACATGGTCAGAAGACTCTTATCTTTCCAAGCCTAGATTTGGCATTAGCAGCAGCAGCACATTGTATTAAAGCTTGTTACACGTGCAGGTTAATGATGGCAGGAGCAACCCCTAACATTTTCTTCTGTGTGCATTCATGGCTGTATTGGAATTGAGGCCAAAAGGGGGTGCAGCATGTCCATCCATGTTTTAAATGTATCACGCATTACTTGATTTTTGTGGATTGAATAAATCATTTAACTCGGCTCGTTCTCCATTTCATAGGTTCATAGATAGGTTCATAGATTAGTACTAAGCTAACTGCCCTTGTGAGCCATTTTAAGCTTAGCCAATTATCCTTAGAGACTCACCCCTGCAGACTTTGTTTGGTTAAAGGCAACCAGTACCGCCCAAACACCAACCTCCCAACCAATGAATAACTGGAACTGTGCCATTGTATGGGTTCATAGATTAGTACTAAGCTAACTGCCCTTGTGAGCCATTTTAAGCCTAGCCAATTATCCCTTCTGAGCCTCAAACCCTGCACCTTGTGTTTGTAAGGTAAACACCTTAACCATGAGGCCACTGGTTGCTTACAGTGAATTGTGGTATTATGTTTTAAATGTACCTAAAATCACTCAACCATGTTGAATTGCTTCATTAGCATACATTTCAGTAGCTCATGCCTTCATTAGCATATTCTGCTGCATACCCTTTTTTGAATCTGGTCACAACATGCAGAGCTGTTTAATGAATATCAAATAATGCACATGCTGCTGCTCGATGCTCACATGCACTTAGCATGAAGTCTAAGCATTCAGAAAATTGGACCATTGTTTTTTTAGAATGCAAAATGAGTACATCCTTTTTGGGAAAAGTTTAAACATGTAATGTTGGGAAGGTTGCAAGGAAATGACTTTGGAAATGATGCTGTATGATAAATGAGATAAAATATTTTTTGTTACAATTCGGTTATTGTATAGGTATGAAGGACTATTGATAACAAAAACATAAGGGATGAAGATCTATTTGCAGAAAAAAGAAAATGGTTGTGGAAAAAGCAATATGGAAGACAGATGAAAATTAAGGAAATGGGAATGGAAGAAGTGTAGACAACATTGTATTGTATTATTAGTAAACAAACTGAGAAATGTATGTAAATAAAATGAATATAGGGTTGCAAAAACATGTAAATAATATAGAATAATGTGTACATAATGCATATATTAATAAAGAAATCCCTACTCTTTTTTTAACTAAATGCCCTGGGATCTTTTACATCCACCTCAGCTAACATGAACTCAGGTAAATGGGACCTTGATTTAGCATAACATCTAAAGGATGGCATAGTCAGGAGGACAACAGAACCTTCTGCTGCAGAGCGGTATTAACAATTTGAAATTGAATACAATCAACCTGGGAATAGAACCCACCACCTTCTGCTATAAGACCACCAAAATGAGGTGTACTACCATTAGGCCACTAACATACTTTATCATCTACTTGCATACTGTTAAGTATAGGTTCAGAAGCTCATAAGACGTTGCTAATCATGCAGAATACGTGACCTCTGAGAAACTTAGCCAAGTAACCCAGTGAAATAAGATATTAGCTGCCTCAATCAGGTAGGCTATTATCATATATCCCAGGTGTGTATTTATGATAACCCATCTACTTACTTAATCTAGATTTAAAAGTAGCCAGAGAATTACTACGCTTGACATGAATACGAACTCTCTAACAGAAATAGTGAATGAGCTAGGATAAGTATTGATCATGCCAGTAGCTGTTGCTAATGTGAAAATGGAGGTTTAGGTTTTTGTCTTAGGCATTTTGTAGTACCATCAGTTCTATAGAGGTGGAGGAGATCAGAAAGGACAGGGGATCTTACACAGCATGAAAAAAATAGGCAGCGATTACCACACAACAGTCTGTATGTTACAAGAGTATAGAGGGAAAACTTTAGCCTGTCTGAATAGATTAGGATAATTAGTCCTTCAGTTTTCTTGGTTAGGATTATTGGCTTTTTGAGGTACATGCTGAATGGGGAATTTATTTCAATGCTAGGTCTATTGGATTAACCTAGTAATCACTTGTATAGCACAACCATGACTTTCCTATGAGATTTATTCTGCTGATTGGAATGATTTACTAGCTACAACTGAGAAATTGTGATCAAAAGTTAGCTCATTAAATAAACGAACAAATAAATAAATACATAAAATACCTAAATCTGTAATACTGTATCAGTTTTTAGTGTACATCTGTGATATGTATGAACTAAGGATATTTCCTCCCTGAAAAAAAAAACCACTACATTTTTAGCATTGAGAGTGAGCCCATGCATTATATCAGGTTTAGGTCTGATCAAGTTCATCAAGCCCTTGTTGGACTACTTAAGTGTCAGAATGGATGTTAACATCAGACCTGGTTTATGGTTATCAACAAACTTTCACATCAAAGAAATAGATTCCAAATGGGGGAAGGGGCAAGGACAGAACTTTGCAAGACACTGCTTGTGATATTTTTTCATTGGCAATAAGTAATCTGAACTTTAATATGTGGGTTTTGTCACTTAACCAGTTAGTAATCTAACAGATTATTCATGAGCTAATGTTTAGCTGAGTGAGTTTATCAGCATTACCTACACTAAAGATGGTGTTCAAGTCCTTTGCGAGGTCCATATGGTCTGTATGGTCAGTCTGACTCTCATCCAGAACTTTTGTAACTCATCTGAAGAAGCTTATCATACTGATTTTTGGGTTTGATGGTTGTCTATGTTGTAATGTATGAGCTTAAGAAAGATTCATTCCAGGAATTCCCAGATGATCTGATAAGGCATATCAGTCTGAAGTTACATAGAGCAGTAGTAAGGCCACAATTATGCAGTTGCACTACTATGGCCATCTAAATCAGTCAAGACAATAATTTCAAAAAGTGTCTAGAAAAAGAATATCCCCATTGTAAAATTATACAGTCTTTCAGATCCAAAACAATGGTGTTTTTTTAATTTTAAATCTGTAGCATTTTTCTAGTATTTTATTTCAAAGTTAACAAAAAGGTCACTCCAAGTCAAATATAAATTATACCCCCCTCTCTGAATAACAGCAATCAGATTGCCAATAAATAATCTAGCATTTACAGTTGTCAATTCCCTTCTTTGAAAAGCCTCCTATGTATTTTAAGAACACTCTCTTTTATTAAACTCCTGAATATAGATACTTGTAATCTGATAAGGCTTGATCTATTAAAATAATTCACACTTCATCAACTACTATAGCAATAACCGATGATGTCCTCATGATTAAACAAAGCCAACCATGGATACATTTTCAATATACCACATCACAGAGTCAGTTATTGCTATTATACAATGGCATTTAAGAAAAAAAAAACTTACTTTATCTGAATTTGCCATGAGAAATAATGTTTTCATGTTTCGTGTCAGAACTTTTTATCATGTTGCAGGGATAGCCTTAAGTAAACTAGTGGCAAATACATATGCTAACTTCACCTTGCCAATCAGGAAAAAAATCCTGGGTCCACAGTAACACTAACTTTTATATGCAATACATCTTATTTTGTTAAATGTATATGGATGATATATTTTTGTTAGGAGGAGATACACCTGTGGAACTACAAGGATAACATTGGATATTCTTTGGGAATTGAAAATCCAGCATACTATGGAGGTATTACTGCTGTACCAACAAGATCTTCTGATTAAATATGGATTGAGTTTTCCATAAAAAACGTTATTCTTTCATCAAAGTCCCACATCCCCCAAAACAACACAAATACAGAGGAAGCCTTCAGCTAGGCTCTGACTGAATCATAGAAATTAACCTTAGTCAGCTTGCTGGGAATGTCTGAGATGAAAGGACAGTGCTATTCAGGGAAAACTTGAAACTAATTTTCCCAAAAGTTCACATTGGGCCAATGGCACTGACACCAGCATAGTTTATGGAAAGTCTTCAGTTCAAGTCCCAGAAGAGAACTTGCATGATTCTAAGAGCATCTAAGGAGAGGGCTTTATAACGAAATGGTAAATGTTCTTGATGTAACTATATCCTCACACCAATCGGGCTTAATACAAGTATGTACAGAATGGATATGTCTAGGAATGCATACGTACATAGAATTAGTATGTATCCTAAATCAGTGTTTAAAAGTATACCACAGGGTCAGATGCTATATGCTACTAAGCTAACCACTCCTGATCAAGTTCTGGAAGAACAAGTGTATTTTATGGTAAATTATTTCATTAACTGAGGGTAGGAATCACATTTATTAGCCAAAATGAAAGACAAAAAGCTGCATGAAAGGGGCAATTTTGGGAGGCCATACTTTGCAGAAAGAGTAGTAGCAAATACTACTGTAACAAACTATGATCAGTATGAAACAATGCATGCAGAGGCCACCATAGGGAATTTTCCACATAACATAGTACATCATACTACTGTAGTAAATAATGTTACATACAATAATATACATTTTAAAATTACTTATAATAATATACACCACCATCAAGTTATGCACATTATTAAATGCAATTGATCAGTTTTCTTGGATTCAAGTAAGATAAGACACTTGTTAGAGGCGGACCTAATTTTGAACAAAAAGATCCAGTGACTTAAAACAGGATTTCATAGGTGGTTACTAAGTGTGCAGTCCAGGAGAATATTGAGGTACTTAGCACCAATTACACAGAACATTCTCTGGTTAAGAGACTTGGCCTCAGTCACACAGTTAGTCCAGGAGACCAATGAGATATAAAACCTAAATTCTCCAAAGCAATGTCTGGTTTAAATGATTTGTTCAGGATCACACAGTGGGCAAATAGAAGCTGAAGGAATCAAACACTGGATTACAGAAGAAAGCTTGTTAACAGCTCATAGACTTAAAACTTTGGACTAAATTTCATACATGTTATGCTATGTTATGTTATGTTATGTTATATGTTATGACATGTTATAAAGACAGAATTCAGGTTAAGTCACTCTGTATTAACATGAAGGGTATACATCTCAACTATTCATGCAGATTTTGAAAAACGTCTGTAATAACTGAGAATTTATTAATTTCAGCATTCTGTAACAGACAAATTGTCAGTTTGTATTGTGTATGGGTTGCATTGCAAGCAATGTCATTTACTTAGCAACATATGTAAATGTTTTTTCTTTTAAGTTAGAAAATCACTCTGGAAGCTGAAAGACTGAATTTTTGAAAATTATTCAGAAATAAGATCTTAAGTCTTATCTCAGTGGTTTGTGTAGGGTGATTTTACTCAGTAAAATCACATTGCTGATGTTAAACATGATCTGGAGCCATGGTTAATGATACTTATCAGAAATCCCAAGACCATGGCAGGAAATGGCGACCACAATGCCTTGTCACAGAACTGTGTCATTGGTTACCATGTGTTTGGTCTCCTGAAGTAGCCCACTTTCATTGTCTGGCTGTATCTGGGATGCTCTGCACCATGACCCTGGAACATGCAGTAAAGTATTTGCAGTGTATCTAGTGTTACACACCATCATTATATGCAAGTAGTTACAACATGCAGACAGATTCAGGAGGAGGAAGCCCCAGCCACAGCAGTGGTGAAGGTGCCCACTGAAGAGCATGTAGAAGAGCCAGCTGCAAGAGAGGACTATACCAGATGGAAGTGGGAGCAGAATGTTGTGGCAATGGCAGCATCTGGTTTATAACTTTTTGGTTGGAATAAAGCATTATACAAAACACTAAAAAATGACACATGCAAACTTACATCGAGGCTATGTTATAATCAAAATAGTCTAGCCACACTGTGCAAGAAGCATAGACTATCCAAGTTAAATAATATAGAGGGAAGGACACAGTTATTTCCATATGCACTGATAGGGAGGCCATAGTGTCAGTTGTCATTGGTGAGCATTGTATATATGTGTGTGTGTGTGTGTGTGTGTGTGTGTGTGTGTGTGTGTGTGTGTGTGTGTGTGTGTGTGTGTGTGTGTGTGTGTGTGTGTGTGTGTATGTGTGTATGTGTGTGCACATGTTTGTGTATGGTGTGATTAGACACTCTTTTTTCTGTGTATGTTAGTTTTGCCTGGCTGAGTTTGGAGACTGGGATAGGCTGATCAAGGAGGGGCTGTATGACTGTGTGGTAGTAGGCAGAGCAGAAGTCTGAGTGACTGTGTGCTGAGACATAGCCTTAGCAGATGTTGCAACACAATACCGTGATTTACTGGTCAGGTTCAGGGCAGCACACATGACATATGCACAGACAATGCACTTCTCCACCAAGAGGACCACCCTCTCCTGGGCAGTCACAAGCATGAGTCACACCATACTGACAGGTGGAAGCACTCTGTGACCAAAAATATTGACTCATTCCTTGGCTGTACTTGCTGCAAACCCCCCACCTCCTTGTGTATGTCCATGTCTCAGTGTACTTTCCCTCAACACCAGATAGCAGAATGGAGATGGTGGTACTCCATGTGCCTAAAGATCGTCTCACTGCTCCACTGTGGTATTTTTCACCAGAGACAGTGGTATAATGGCCTTAAGAAGTGCATCAGCCATGCTGTTTAGCTGCACATGGGCACCTGCTTTGTACAAACTACCTATCCACATATTCATGATGTTGCACATATAGCCTCTACAGTTCTTGATGTCATCCAAAAGATCATGTCCTACCCTATTTGCTCAACAGTGCCCATTTTAGTGAGTTCTTGGCAGCATATTGTGACCATAGACTCACCAAACTTAGGTGGGGGGGGGGTTGTACGCTTGGCATGCCTGTTCACCTACAGGATATGCCAGAGAGTCCTCCTCTTGCTACATGGAGGTTGGCCCAACCAATGAGGTCTGTGCTGCACATAATGATATCCCTTCCCAGGTAGATCCATCTGTGTCATCCTATCCTGGGTTTGTGCCATAAGTTGCATGGGCACTGAATTGGATTGATGTGGAGATATTCATATGAAATTGATGACTCTTGAGAATGCCATAATTTTGCTGCAAGTGATGTCAGAGCTGGGAAGTTCCCCAACTTGGTAAAAAAGACATGCCATTTCACTTAGATGATAATAACAGAACTGATAAGGTGAACTGCAACCATATACATATATGTATATGTATATATATATATATATATATATATATATATGTGGGTTCCATTCAGAATTTCAAAGCACAAAACTTCGAAATCCTGAATGGAGATCGGCATACAGCGTGGACTGGGAGATTTCTCTTTTCTTCGCTGTATTGCGATCTTGGAGTTGGTATATTTAAGTTGCGGGGGTATGAGGGGTGCAGTGGGGCTTGTTTTAATGTGTTGGGTGGTGTTTTGGGGTGGTTCACAATTTCAAAATTCTAAGATCTCAAGATTCTGAACTTGATATTCTGAAACTCGCGATTTTGGGGTTTTGAAATTTCGTAGTGAACCTATATATAGTATGTAGTTGAAGTTCACTTTATCAATTCTGTTAATATCATCTAAGTGAAATGGCATGTATTTTTTATCAAAAGTATATCATATAAAAAGTGTACACACCCCTGTTAAAATGCCAGGTTTTTGTGATGTAAAAAAATGAGAAAACAATAAATCAGTTCAAAACATTTCCCACCTTTAATGTGACCTATAACCTGTATAATTCAATTAAAAAACAAACAAATCTGTTAGTGGAAAAATATAAAAAATAAAAAAAAGTACAATAAGCTGGTTGCATAACTGTGCATACCCTTAAACTAATACTTTGTGGAAGCACCTTTTAAATACAGCATTCAGTCTTCTTGGGTACACATCTGCCATCAATTAAAGAGACTCTGATTAACTCCAAATAAAGTTCAGCTGTCCTAGTCAGATTTTCCTGACATTTGCTCAATTGCCTGCTACAGCAAAAGCCATGGTCCACTGATAGCTTACAAAGCATCAAAGGGATCTCATTGTTGAAAGGTATCAGTCAGGAGAAGGGTACAAAAATTTTTCACAGCATTGGATATACCATAGCACACAGTGAAGATAGTCATCAAAAAGCAGACAAAATATGGGAAAGCAGTGATGTTGCAAAGAACTGGACATCCCTCCAAAATAGAAGAAAAGACAAGATGAAAACTGGTCAGGGAGGCTGCCAAGAGACCTACAGCAACAATGAAAGGAGCTGTAGGAATTTCTGGCAAGTACTGGCTGTGTACTACATGTGACAACAATCTCCCGTATTCTCCATATGTCTGGCCTATGGGGTAGAGTTCCAAGACAGAAGCCTTTTCTTACACAGAAAACAACCAGGCCCAGCCAAAATTTGCAAAACAATACATCAGGTCTCCCAAAAGCATATGGGAAAATGTGTTATGGTCAGATGAGACCAAGGTTTAACTTTTTGGCCAGAATTTCAAAAGGTACGTTTGGTGGAAAAACACTTCACATCACCAAAAAAACACCATCCCCAAGATGAAGCATGGTGGTGGCAGTATCATGCTTTTGGGTTGCTTTTCTTCAGTTGGAGCTGGGGCTTTAATCAAGGTGGAGGGAATTATAAACAGTTCCAAATACCGGTCACTTTTGGCCCAAAACCTTCAGGCATCTGCTAGAAAGCTGAAGGTGAAGAGGAATTTCAGCTTTCAACATGACAATGACCCCAAGTACACATCCAAAGCAAAAAAAAGAATGGCTTCACCAGAAGAAAATTAAAGTTTTGGAATGGCTCAGCCAGAGCCCATACCTAAATCTAATAAAAACTGTGGGGTGACCTAAAGAGGGCTATGCACAAGAGATGCCCTCGCAATCTGACAGATTTGGAACACTTTTGCAAGGAAGAGTGAGCAAATATTGCCAAGTCAAGATGTGCATGCTGAGTGCTTCCACCAGGCATCATCAACTACTGCTCTTTTTGCTTTAGCATGTCTACCAAAAGTCCCAGAAGCCTTGGTTCTTTCATAAACCTCTGTTCCTTAATTTTAATAAAAAAGCCATTATCCCCTACTTTTAGAATTGTATGTCACTGATCAGAGTTTCTGAAGCGATTTCATTCATCTGATGAGCTTAATTGTTATTTCAGTTTAACTAGGACACTTGGTTAGATTGTTTGGCTCAGTAGTTTGAGTGATAGCTTCTGAAGCAAACATTTTTTGCCCATTTGAATTTCTACTTCTAGCTGTTTTCAGCAGGCGTAGCATACATAGGAGCAAACATATTATCCAATAATTGGTTCAAAAGTTGGCCTTGAGAGGTTAAAGCAGCCATCAGTGTATTTTAGAGTAATGATGAGAAGACACTGCAACACTTGGTAAGTATCGTTCTACTGCTATAGGACTGCTGCTGTCTGTCAGGAGGCGTCAACACTGTAAATGTAAGAGCTCAAAAATCTCTTTTGTCAGAGGTGCTAGCTCTGATTTAAAGTCAAATACTCAAGCTGGCAGAAAATTAGAATAATCCAATATGTAGAACAAATGCAAACCACCCATTATCTGCATTATTATTTTCTTTTGTGATAGACAAGTTACTCAACCTCACAACTCCTACACCATCTGAAGGGAAGTCATTTTTTTTGTTTCTGGAAGAGGTACCTCAAAGTGCCTCATCATTCTTTACTTGCACAGAAGCACATGATTTAATTATTTCATCTTTTCCAATTTCCATAATGAAAACTTTGTGGATTTATGACCTCTACCCCACTCACCAAAATCCACCACTTCAACATGATTAGCTGAACACCCAAATCAATGATTTTTGTACCCAATTTTTCATCTATTGATGTGTATATAGAGGTCATTTGTATTATAAAGATACATTTTGTCTACAAATTACCTGATTCAGATGTACTACACCCCTTTATTTTTGATGTCATGTGATAACCTTTAGCTCCCTTGTACATTTGCATATTTTAACCTTTCAGTGACTTTTGTCATATAATATGAAGATAAAGAGTATGCTATGATAATATATTTGTTTCTTCTTGGTTATCTGTTATCTTGGTAGGTCATCAGCTTTGGACTGAACCCACAAAACAGCAAAGTGTACAACACTGTACACAGTGAAAGACTAGAATACATTACAGTTGAAGCAAGTAGTTACATGAGCTTCAGATCTTAAGTAAAAACAAGGATACAAACAAAATATGACAATATAAAAAAATATTTCGTTAGCATTATAGAGGCATTTCATGCTTCAACTCAAGTACTTCATCTTTCATCTTAGAGAGATTTAAAAAAATATGCAAATCATTGAAACAGTTGTCTTGATGAGTTCAGTGTTAGGATGCACTTATGAACCAATCAGAGTTTCTGAATACTTACATTAATATAAAGAGCTTAAGTGTTCTTTCAGTTTAACTTGGGAGCTGTCATGCATTTGTTCGTCATTTTTAATATCTGCTGGTAGCTTCTTCCAGCAGACAGGACCTATACTGGAGAAAGCCTACTACCCAGTAATTAGTTTGAACGTTGACTGTGAGAGGATGAGACAGCCATTGCATTTGGTTGTAAGAGAGGTTTCAACTGTCATTTCTATAAAGGGCATCAGCATTATAAAAATATAGTCTATATACACAGTGTCTAATTCTTATATTCTATACCTTTTTTTTTCTTGTCACGTGATACCTTTAATTCTGTTGTACATTTGCAAATTTGAATCTATCTATTAACCACTCAGTGATTTTTCTTTATATTCTATAGGGACAAGAAGTGTGCTCCGGCAATTGACTTATTTCTACATAGTTACCTGTTTTTTAACTGGTAAGTTATCATTCTTGGAATGACTCAATTAAAGAGCAAAATGTACTTTACTCTACAAAATTGAAGAGTAGAACATATTACATTTGGCACAACTAGTTACATGAACTTTAGAGCTTAGGTAAAAACAAGGGTACAGAACAAACTTCAAGACAAAGTAAAATACAATTTGGTTAGTATTATGAACTCATTTAATGCTTTAACTTAGCTGAATCTTTAATCCATTACCTAATGCAGATAAAAGAATAATGCATATCTTTTAAGTGATTGCCTTGGTGAGTACAGTGTTGGTAATTATTTATGAGTCAGAGTTTCTCTCTTTCTCTCTTCACTTTTACTGTGAGCAATTGCCACAAATAATTCAATAAATACAAATATCAGATATTTTCTTCTGTTTTCCAAAAGATTCAGAAAACCATTTTGATCTTCACAATTTCAGTTCTTTCAGTTTGTTTAACTTAGTCTATGTTAGTGTCTAAAAAAGTAGCATACTTATTTTAAATGAAGGGAAGATGGAAAAGCTGTCTTCTCTATCCATACGTTAGTTGCTTCTATTCCTTTTCCAATATTGGCCTTATAGTGTAGTGTTAGAAGACACTGCATCCCCGAGGTACAATTTTTCTGATATTAAATTAATGTCTCATCTGCATGAGTACTCAGGTGAACATAAAAGATTGCATGCCACTTTTCAAAAAGATTATGGGACTTTGCTCTCCTGACTAAATTACCTTTAGTTAATATGACTACCATTTTTTAGGTCTCTCTGAAAGGTCATGGCTAGTGGAACTAACCAGCTTACAACAATAAATAAACTTGCTTTTTATTAGGAATTTATTTAGGATGTTCTTCTTATATAATATTATCTGACATTGTTAAAAAGCATGGTTGCCCAAGCATATCCCCTTAGTCCTCTTATTTATGTATGTACACTTTCATTTTAATTCAGAACAGTTTCAATGCAGGTATCAGAACTAGTTAATATCTGAGGAATGAGTCGTAAAAATCCACTACCAAACATTAGTGGACCGGAGTTCCACTGTGGCGACCCCTAACCAGGATAAGCCGAAAGACACAACAACATAAGCAGTGTTTTGCAATGTGAGAAATAAACTCTTGTTAGTAAGAAGATAGAAACAATAAAATTACTGTGGCAATTTCTAAGAGCAGCAATTTCAAGGCACAATGACAAGATCTTCTCTTTATAAATAGCAGAGATAACATTATTTTATTATATCAGCTATTGATAACAATGACTCCTGGAAATGTATGTTCAATATAAGGGGGTTAGGGCAATTTCATAATGAAAAGTTTAAACAACCATCAGTCCTTGATTAATGGCTGTATAATACAATGACTGTTTTGTATCTTGTAAACCATCTTGAGAAAGTTCATGCTTGTAAACCGTTGAGTTTTAAATTATAATCAATTGCTTGTCTAAGTTGTCTGGAAATTGTTCAAGGAAAACAGCTTAAAGGGTTGCTTGATGAATAAACTCTGGCTATATCCTTCTCTCTCCTAGGAATGCTGGTTTAGACCTATGGGCATCAACACTAATATCCAGGTGGACTATCTTCTTCTTCTTCTTCTTTCAGCTTTTTCCCGGTTAGGGGTCACCACAGCAGATCACCTGTCCGCTCATGATTGGCAGTGGAGTTTTACAGTGTCGGGTTGCCAGCCCAGGGCCCAGGTGGACTATGATTATGATAAATATGATAGAAGTGTTGAAGTAGAAATAAGGGGTAAAAACTCCTTTTGGAGGATTCATAAGCATTTCTAACTGTTTTGTGGCAAACCAATGTTATAACACGTAGAATGGTGTTTGTGATTCTGACTATGTGCATTCTTACAATATATTGTGTCCAAATCCATTTCTGTTTTCTTTAACTGGACTTTATGAATGCCTGGTATGCCACTACTTCCATGTAAGTTACTGTAATAGTCTTGGAACTGCAAAAAGTTAAGCAATTGAGATTAATTGATTCTGTTTATCAAACCCACTACAACTCTTACAGTTGAAATATGTGTGTTATGACCACTGAGAGTAGCAGCTCTACAGCATTCATACACATGATTCACTATCACTACCTAGAAGGGATACATTTTTTTTTTTTGCAACCTTTTACATTCCTGCATACCTGATCTTTCTTACCATACAAAGAATAAAGTGGAAAAATAATAATGAGAGTAATTTGCTTGGCCAGACTGCACTTGAGATATTCTGTCAGATATTTAAATACTCAGAAATGCTGAACACCATTTAAATCCTTACATTCTAATAGATTAAAAGTCCATGGCTAACTGGCAGCTTTTATAGCTACTGGCTAATGAAAAACCGCAGCTCCACTTGGAAAAACAAATGTATTATACCCATTACAGATTTATAAAGGGACTGAGCATTAATAAAAGGTCCAAACCAGTTGCCAAGTTAAGCTTGCAACATTCTAAAGATACAGATGGTGATCTGGTTACTTAGAAACTATTTGATGTAAACGCACCAGTTGCAAAATAGACAATCATAAACATTACAATGGCTGAGAAAGTTCTGCTTTCTGTAACTAAAGTTAGGAAAAGCAACTAGAAGACTGCTTCTGTTGCAGAACTAGTTTCTTAAAGACAAACTAGTGCTTCCAACCCGTCTTGTTAATGCCCTACAGCACTAATTTTCTTTACTGCATTATCATTATACAGAGCAGTATGTGACCTGCTCATCAGTATAAATTTTGAGGGTTATATGCCTATCAGCAGCAGGTGAAGTACCTCAGCTAGATTGTACTCAGACATATTATATACTTTATAACTGTGTAATTATATAGCTATATGGGTGACTGCACATTAGTTGAATGCTTGAAATGTCAACATTTTAAATGCTGGCATAAATGGCCCAATAGTCGAATGATCACAGAATGCTGGCATTTGTTTGTGGGACATACGGAAAGTCACAGTATAGCAGATAGTGGAAATTTGCCCTTTCTTAGCTGTTGTGCAGTTTTGAAGTTGGTATATATAAGCAGCAAGGTATGTTTAGTTTTCATTTCAACATAATATAATAATAATATATTTTTTTGCAAAATAATATATTTTATTTATTTCTTTGGGCCGGATTCATGAAGGCTTGCACGGAGTCTAAGAGTAGAGTAAGAATCCATGCAGCCAACATGTCTGCTGAGCGATCCAGGAACAGCCGGTATGGGTGTGCAACAGAGCTCCCAAAACGAGTCCTACACGGACAGGGCTTGGATATGCAAATTACCTCAATTGCAGGTGAAAGCTATGCAAATGAGGTAAATTTGCGATCCAGGAAACCCGAACCAGTCTGAGTAAGAGTAGTGTTATTTGCAGAAATGTACTTAGTTGACAACTGAGTACGGTTCTGCAAATAGTAAAACAGAGCCGGGACAGCTCCAAAAAAAGGATGCATCCAGTTGAGAAAGCATGCCAATGGTCAAAAATACGGCCATTGGCAATGTTCACCGATGCAAAATAAAAATAAAAGTATTTTTTGTATCACGATCGCCGATGTTTAAGCGTAGCACTACGCAAATGCGCTGCGCTCTAAAAAATAGAAAACCAATAATTAAAATCCACAAATGTGGATTTTATTGTAATTCTTCATTTACAATGCAAGGGAATGGCAGGCTGAAGACAACATGGCTACCGAGTAGAGGTTGTTAAGGAGGGAAGCTCCGTCTAAGAGATGTAACCAAGCATTAGTAGGCAATCTTATGCAGATGAGGGTTAGGATAGTGAATCACAAGTCTACATAGCAAATGTGCACAGTCAGTGGAGTGTAGGAGTAGGATAAGGGGACTAACAGAGTAGAAGATAGGTGACATCATGAGGGGGGTATGTATGAAAGAAGTGAAGCTCATTGGAGCAGAGTGGCATGGTTTCAGCTGTCATTTACACATCGGTGGAAGAGGTGTGTCAACAGGTAGGCTAGGTAAAGGCAAGAAATTGAAGGTGTATGCCATGGATAACACTAAAGTTTCTTGTATAAGTGCTTGCAATGTGTTTGCTCGTGGATGCATGCCCATATATCCAAGTAAGACTGTGTGCGTGCATGTACACCTGTGTGCGTGTTTAAGCCAGAGTAAGCATGTCTAAGGTTGTTTAAAGTTGTGTAAGCGCGTTTGCACTGGTGTGCGTGCATTTTAGCAAGAATAAGCAAGTTTTAGTCAGTGTAAGCATGTGTGCGTGCGTGCGAGCTGGTGTGCGCGTGTTTGCACTTGTGTGCACAGCGCTGCCCCCCTGAGGAAACAGAAAGGGAAAAGGAAGCACAACAAATAGTAGGAAGTTAACCAGGGAGTACTAGCAGAGCTAGCAGGTGAAAACAATCAGAATCAGGCAATTACACAGGCAGTACACTAGCCCAGCCCAGCACTTAAAACTCTGCAAACAACATTCCACTATGTTTCTCTCAAGAGACACTGCAACACTGCAGTAAGCTAATAGAAGTGAAAACTGAAAATGCTTTACTGAGACAAAGAAATATTAGGGGCTGCCATTGCTGTTATAAGGCAACATATGCAACATGCTGAGGGTGGTGACAATGTGAATGCTGCTGGACAACCCACAGTGAGGAGACGGAGAAGAGTGTACAGGCCCAGGGTAACCTATCTGGGGCTACATGAGCTGGAGATTGTGGAGCGCTATAGAGTGGACAGAGACCTCTTGCAGCAAATTGTTGAGCTGTGCAGGCCACGCCTCACACACAGAACCAACAGAGGGGAACCCATCCCAGTGGAAACCAAGGTATGTGTTGGCCTAAGAATATTAGCAACAGGTACCTTCCAGAGACCAACTGGTGATATGATGGGGATATCACAGGCATCAGCATCCAGGGTACTGCACCAGTTCCTGGATGCCATGTCAGCACATGTCGGTGATCATGTATATTTCCCCAATTCCCATGAGGTATTGGCCAGCAGTATGCATCTCTTCCAGCAAATAGCGGAATACCCTGAGGTAGTGGGTGCAATAGACTGCATGCACATATGCATCAAAGCACCAGCTGGTGAGCAGGGTAGGGTCTACTTCAACCGCAAGGGCTTCCCCTCCATCAACTGCCAGGTCGTGTGTGATGCCCAGGGCATAATACTGAATGTGTGTCCTGGCTGCCCTGGAAGCTACCATGATTCCCATATCTGGCATCTGATGCAGTTGTACCAGACATTTGCCAATGGGGACATCCCTCATGGTCACCTAGTGGGGGATGCTGGCTATGCACTGGAGCTGTGGCTGATGACACCCATCAGAAACGCACACACACCTGAACAGGAACGCCATAATGAGGCACACGCACAAACATGAAATGTAATCGAGCGTGTGTTCGGCCTGCTCAAGTCATGGTTCCGGTGCCTGGACACATCTGGTGGAGCCTTGCAGTACTCACCAACTGCATGTACCCAAATTGTCATGGTATATGCCATGCTACATAATATGATCCTGTGAAAACAGCTGCAGCAGGAGCAGCATAGGCCTGGGTCAAACAGCCCCCCACCATTGCCAAGGCCATCACAGGCAGAGCGTGACTCGGAGGAGGAACAACCTGAGCCTGCCCCTGTAGGCAGAAGGAGGCATGCCCAGTATGCTTTGGCCTTGGCAAAGAGGCAACACATAGCACATACACTGGCTCAGTAGGAACCCTGGAAATGATACCTCTCTCTGACTCACACAAATAGTAAAAGGGATGCCTAACTTGACACTACCTGTTTCCAAACATGTATAGGGAGTGCAGTATGTGCATCCAACATAGGCAGCCCTGCAGCACCACCTGAGGCATGATTGCCATGTGTTAAGCAATATAAAGCAGTGATAAACAGCTATCACCACCATTTAGTATATGTAAAGCAATTGCACACACTAACACTAGCACAACTGTGGTCAATGTTGAGCAATATTGGGCAATGTTCTGTAATGTTGGTTAACGTTGAGCAATGTTAGACAAGCCTGGTCTACGCTGGGAATAGCTGAACAAAAGCCAACATGTTCATATTTGCTCTACTGGTCTTTAAGCAGTCTGGTCTGCTCAGTATGAAAATATAACACAATGACAGGCCTCGAACCCAGGATATTATGCACTACAGTCATAGTACTGAATCACTAAACCATGACAGCATTGCACTGGTCAGCCTGTATGAAGAAATGTTGATAAGTCTATGCAACGTATCTCATGGAAACCCTGCAGGCACAGCATAATCCCTGCCGAGTTATGACACAAACCTGAGCCCTGCAGTAAAAATAGAACCTGATTTTCAACACACACATATAGTATAAGTGTTAATATTGGTCATGTTCACACACATCAACAAATGTAGTGGACTTCAGACAGCAACATACTGAAAGGTCACACTGGGCATGCTCACACACTTGAATAAATGAGACAAATGTCAGGCAACAAAACACTGAAAGGACAGACTGGGCATGCTCATATACTTGAACAAATGAGACAAATGTCAGGCAACAAAACACTGAAAGGATAGACTGGGCATGCTCTCACACTTAGGCCATGTCTGAGTATAGCAATGGGCCAAACATATCCAGCAGTTGCATGTGTTAACACAGGAACCTCTCAATATTCACCAATATGCCATGTGCACACAGTAATATGACAACAGACACATATATAATATATTGGAACCCTGTCATAATAAAATATGTTCTGCAGATACTTAGGTTCTTCATAGAAAGTGTGAAAGCAAAGAAGAGAAAAAACCTGCAATCAGTATCATCAATAAACAATGTGCATCCCGAACATTACCATAGGTTCCTAGGTTAATACTAGCCTATCTACCCTAGGGCATGTATAAGCCTAGCCAGAGTGTGTTTGGCTTTTGCAGCCCTGTTAGATCAGTAGACTGTGCCTGTGAATAGTAGGTCACACAAGATAGGCCTTTACATTTGCTTTATTGTGCCTCTGTCCAGCAGGGACCCAGAAGAGATTCCAGGGGTAAACATATGATCACCCATCCACTCGTCAATATGTCTCCTGTAGGGGGTCAGTGGGGGGCTCAGCCTATGCATGACTGGTATCCCATTCCAGAGTGAGGGGAGCATCTGGGATAGAAATGTGTCCCTCCAGTATGTCCTATAAATATCTGTGCTGAGTTGTAAGTCCCTGTAGCGTGTAGCTCTAAGGGATCTGGATATCCTGAGGTGGAGCATGTCCATTAATTCTGTGTTGGACATGGCTGTAAACAACAGGCACAGATCGCATCCGAGTAGGTGGTAAGTGACTGAGTAGAGATGGAGTTACTTTAGCCAAACTGCACAGGGCATCTGTGTGAGTCCCTAGATCCACTTGGTGAGGTACGTTTGTGGCCAATACAGTTGCTGCAGGTGTTGGGTAAGGTACATCCCAAATGGGGCATTGTATCCAATCATGGGCCTCATGAGTATAGGGGCACAATGACTTTACTTGATCTAGATGTGAAACCTGTTGGGATAGGGAGAGCTATATAGAATGTCTGTCTAACCACTATGGCAATGCGATTGTCAAAGGCAAAATTACAAAGTACTCATGTCCCCATATCCCTAAGCACTTTTACCATACCTAATGTATTAACACCTATGTGGTAATGTGTGGGCACTATGTGATTCCCAAAGGGGATGACTATGCATTTAATGGCATTCAGCTGTAGGCCATGGCTCTGGCACCAGTTATCCATGTCTGTGAGTCCCTTTTGGAGGATGCTTGTGGCAGCTGGAGAGTCAAATATGGCACCCAGTTTGCAGTCATCTGCGAACATAGTCAGCCATATTCCTCCTGTGTTAGCCTGTACATCAGAAGACTATACACTGAACAAGACAGGTCCCAGGACTGAGCCTTGTGGGATGCCACATGTAACTGGTGAAGAGTCAGACATGGCACCTGCAATACATACCATGTGGGTGCTATCCCTGATCCACTTAGTAATCCATCTTGTGACATATGTGTCGATACCTAAGCTGGTGAGCTTATGTATGATGCCCGAGTGGGGTATTGTTGTGAAGGTGTATGTGAGGTCCAGGTAGGCTGCGTGGACTACCTTCCCTATGTCTATGGACCTGGTAACTGTTTAAAGAATTCAACCATGTTCAAGAGGCAAGATCTTCCTACAACAAAGCTGAATTGTGTAGGATCCAGTGCCTGTAGGTTCCTGATGTCTGTGTGTATGAGTACCATGATGATACGCTCCATAGCTTTGCAGACCAGGCTAGATAGGCTTATAGGGCGATAGTGTCCAGGGTCTGTTGTGGCACCACCTTTGTGGAGTGGGACCACTGTTGCTGTCTGCCATTCCTTGGGTACATATCCTGTAGTAAGTCTGATATTGAACAGTGACTTCATGTGAGGGTTACGTTCATCATGAAGCTTGTGTAAGATGCAGGCCAGGACACCGTCCGGTCCCATTGATGCTGTGTTGTCTGCTTTGGAGGGCAGCACTCACCTGATCATCTGTGATGTCAGGGAGGCTACACTCTGTTGGGATGGACATTTGCTCATTAGGGGGGATGGGGGGTGACATTTGCACTGAACCTGTTTGCCAGGATGATGGCAATGTCTGTGGGTTCAGTGTATGTATTGTCATTTCGCAGTAACACACAGCATATCTGGGAGCTGGCACCCAGGTTCATGACATAACTAAAGAAGGCCTTGTAATTGTTCTCACTGTGTGGTGCAATTTACCTTTCGAAGTGGGTCTTAGATGAATTCATGAGTTAATGTAGCTTCTTGCTAGTACTGATCAGAAATGCCATCCCTTATTCGGATTGTGCTCTATCATGTAATAACCCCCTCCTTTTGTTGTATAGCTTATTTATGGCTGTGGTCCACCAGACACGTCCCCTGCCTTTGGAGGAGTGAGTCTTGTTCTTATTTGGGATAGCACGACCCATGCATTCCAGTAGGTGTCAATAGAATGTGTTTGTAAAGGATTCAGCGGTCTGATCCATACTTACCTCTATCCCAGGGTCTTTGAAGGATACCACCTTGGTTTAGAGAAGTGTGACATTTGCTGTTGGTAAGTACTTCACCGAGTGAACCCAGGATGGGAATGGGGACGGGATATGGATGTCCAGTGAGATAAATGTATGGTCTGACCTTACCAATGAAGGGCATACCTCTGGTGTGGAACATGGTGTCCCCATGTTGGTGATGATCATGTCAATATGTTTTCCCCTCATGTGGGTGTGGTGACCAGTTGTGACATAGCATTTGTGTTTAGTAATTCTAGCAACCATTGGGCGAGGGTGTTGTGGCTTGAGTAGTATTCCCAGTCAATGTTTCTGTAGTTGAAGTCACCCCATATAACGGTGTTTGTAGAGACTGTCATATCCTCCAGTGTTCCCAGGAAAGCTGAGTGGGGTTCCTGATTTCGGGAAGGTGGTATGTAGCAGGCTACAAACTGAAAGGCAGTTTTGCCCAGTGTTAGTTGCACATGTATGGTCTCTGATGCTTTCTGCAGTGCTACTAACCTGGAGGTGTGTGTATCTGTGATGTATACGGACACTCCCCCTAAAGTTGTTGGTTGGTCCGAGTCTTGTGGCCGAAAAGCATGGTATGAAGTATAACCTGTTAGTACTGGTGTGCATTTGGGAGCCTGAACCCGGTGTCTGTTACTGCACAGATATTGACATTCACCATACTGAGGAGAGTCTTGAGTGTGTGCATTCTGTGGTCTAGACATCTGGTGTTGAGCAGCATTACCCGTACTTTCTTTTACCTTGTATTGCCCATGGAGGTGGGGTTGTCATTTGAGCCTTGCCCAAAAAAGGCACTGTGGGGGTGACAACAGCCTTAGCCAGTATTCAAAGGTCCAGGGGTGACAGGTGCAAGCTGTCCATAGCGAAGCTATGTGGCATGTCGAGCATGTCATCCCAGGCTGACAGACACTGGATCCCCTTTGAATGACACCAATATGTTAGCCAACTGTTACAATTGATCAGCTTGTCTGTATACTGTGCCATCATTCTTGGTGAGGATAAGAAGCTATACAAGGTCAGGGTCATACTGGCCTGGGTTACATGATCACAGAGCTCCTCTATGTCCCTTGTCATGTAGTCCAGGGAGGAACATCTGAGGTAAGTCACACCAGCATGGACAATGATGGAGCCATATTTGTACTTGCTTTGGAGTGACCTGAGTACATGTTTAATGTGGCAGAACCTGCCACCCAACAGACAGTGCAAAGTGTCCTTCTCCTTGTTCAGCCTGGTGAGTGTGACGTCAGTGTGTCTGTCAAGAGCATCATCTATTACAAGTGTATGAGGTGTGTTTTTAAGGGCAGTGACTGTGTGGCACACTGACTTTGTGAACCATATGATATGTGGGTGATGTCGTGGGGTAGCAGTTGTCTGGGTGTCTGCTTAGGAGGTCTCTGCTGCTTAGACAGATATTATGTAGAGCCTCTGAGTATGTAATTGTGTGGTAATGTAGTTTGTTTGCTGTCGCTATAGGTCTATGTGTGACGGAGTTGTGGTGTGTGTGGTTACCTTCACCACCTGATAGACTGTGCCGGTCATGGGTCGAGAGAGCTCAGCCTCCCGTTTGTCTATATAGTTGCATCTCCCACATATATCTGAGTTTGTTGGGAGGAGGTGAGGGTTGTCTGTGTACATAAGGCAGTTGTAACATTGCCTCAAAAGTCCCATATCCACCAGCTGGACTGAGAGTACACGCAAAACCAACCATTGGACATGCCAGGATATTATGATGGCACACTCTCTGTTGACTGATCAAAAGGGATCAGTAGGGCATTAAGTGTGTAAAAGAGTATTACAAGAGTTTAGTGCTCAGGTATGTTGGTGTTTTTGAAAGATTATCTGCAAATGAGTCCAGACAGAACCATGACACTTCCTTCAGCTATGTCATACACAGCACTGTACACACATATATGTCCTGAGTCAGGGCCAACTGTACCTGACTTGACAATGCTGACATCCTGTCAGACAGGCCCATACATACATACCCACCTCTCACTGACAAATGTCCCTATCATCATACCAGGAGATATCACATGTAGAATGGGTAAACAGCTCCTTCCAAAGCCGAAAACATGGCATCAACTGGATGACATTGTTTCCCGATATGTGTCATAAGTGAACTACAGAACAAACAGACCCTGCACCTGAACAGTCTGTTGAGCCCCACCCTCTCTACAGGATCTGAAACTGCTGAATGTGTTACAGCAACATATGGCACACCTCACAAGTGTTGGTGCACAACAGACCATGGGAACTATAGTCCTATAAGCCTATGACGTCTGATCTGCAAGGCCATTGAGTCCATCATGATTGACTTCATAAACAGAGGTATTGGAAGTCAACAAACACACAGCCCTACCAACTGTGGTATGATCATGGGCAGATCATGGTTCCCAGACCTGCTAGACTGTTTGCAAGGCAGCCACCCAGGACACACATCACTGAAGGGAGCTACACACATCCCACATAGACTCTGAGTAGCCCTTTATCAACATCACAGACACATGTTGTATCCACAAATTCAACAACCTGTGCATAAATATGTATTGTCATATGAAGGAATGGAAATTTGTCCACAGAGAGATCACACAAGCTAAGAATTGTGGAGTCCTGTTCAAGCTGTTAACACCTGCTGACCCACATGGTTCATTCCTGGGATTGCATAAAACAAAGTGCACACACATTACCATGTCCAGTCTGATGATGTCAGCATTCTACAAATACAGCAGGAGAAAACCACACCTCCAGGAAAACATATAGTGCATTGTGTTAATGGTTACCTCTGTAATATCATAGCATAGTTAAGTAGGGGTTTGAATCCTGCAATTGCTTTGTGTGTGTGTGTGGGGGGGGTAATTTCCTGTGAGAGGCGTACCCTTTTTGTAGACTAGATACACACATGATAAGAGGTAGATTCTTCTTTGGCAAGTCTGATGATGTCAGCATCCTAGAAATATAGCAGGAGAAATAAAAACACCCAGTAAAGCATATAGCACATTGTGTTAATGCACATCTCTATAGTATCATAACATAGCTAGGTAGGGGGTTGATTCCTGCGGTTGCTCTGTGTGTGATCTCTTATGAGAGGAGTTCCCTTTTTGGAGACTAGGAAAACACATGAATAGAGGTAGATTCTTCTTTTGCAAGTCTGATAATATCAGCATCCTAGGAATATAGCAGGAGAAATAAAAACAGCCAGTAAAACATGTAGCATGTTGTGTTAATGCATATCTCTGTAGTATCATAGCATAGTTAGGTAGGGGTTTGAATCCTTCGATTGTTCTGTGTGTGTGTATTGGGGGGGTGGTGTGTGTGTGCTTTCTTGTGAGAGGAGTTCCCTTTTTGGAGACTAGGAAAACACATGAATAGAGGTAGATTCTTCTTTGGCAAGTCTGATGATATCAGCATCCTAGGAATATAGCAGGAGAAATAAAAGCACCCACTAAAACATGTAGCGTGTTTTGTTAATGCGTATCTCTATAGCATCATTGCATAGTTAAGTAGGGGTTTGAATCCTGCGATTGCTCTGTGTGTGGGGGAGGGTGTATGTGTGTGTGTGCTTTCTTGTGAGAGGAGTTCCCTTTTTGGAGACTAGGAAAACACATGAATAGAGGTAGAGTCTTCTGTGACAAGTCTGATGATATCAGCATCCTAGGAATATAGCAGGAGAAATGAAAGCACCCAGTAAAGCATATAGTACATCATGTTAAAGCGTATCTCTGTAGTATCATAATATAGTTAAGTAGGGGTTTGAATCCTGTGATTGTTCTGTGTGTGTGTGTGTGCTTTCTTGTGAGAGGAGTTCCCTTTTTGGAGACTAGGAAAACACATGAATAGAGGTAGATTCTTCTTTGGCAAGTCTGATGATGTCAGCATCCTAGAAATATAGCAGGAGAAATGAAAGCACCCAGTGCAGCATATAGTGTGTCATGTTAATGTGTATCTCTATAGTATCATAACATAATTAGAAAGGGGTTTGAATCCTGCAATCACTGAGTGTGTGGGGTTGTGAGTGTGATTTCCTTTGAGAGGAGTGCCCTTTTTGGAGTCTGTGAAAACACATTCAAAGAGGTAATCTCCTCTTTGGCATGTCTGATGATGTCAGTATCCCAGAAATACAGCAGTGGAAATGAAAGCTTCCAGTAAAGCATATAGTGTGTTGTGTTACTGCAGATTTCTGCAGTATCATAGCCATAGTTAGGTAGGGGTTTGAATCCTGCAATTAATGAGTGTGTGTGTGACACTGTTGGTTAATGTATTGTGGGTTTTGGTTTTACAACTGTATGACATATCAGTAAAACAACAGTATGTGCATTGCACACTTCTGGTATCTATGTGGCACATACATATATGTACACGTGACCTCAATTGTTAACTGTGTGGCAAATACATATATGTACATGTGACCTCAATGAGTTCATAGGTGTGAAGCTTGCTTTCTACATGAATACATCTGTTACCATTGACAGTCTGTGCTGCTGCTTCTCAGACCTTAGGTCACATATGTATGTATGTGTCAAGGCCAGCCACTGTAGTGATCTGTGGCCTAGGTCATCTGTGTCACACACACCCATGACAGTTTCTATAGAATAGTGTGAGTGAGGGTTCATGCCTGGGGTATATGTCAGACATGTTCAAACACAACACAGTCTGTCAATAATGGCCATTCATTACAGGTGTACAACACCTCCGTGGATATGCATACAGACCCCTTCATGCTTATGTGATTCACTGAGGGACATCAGCATACCTTTGGAAATGTGAATACCAAAGGACAGATGACATAACATGTGGCTGTATGTACACATTGGTACCCCTGCTACATGTTGTGGGCTACTAACAATGTGGTACTGTCAGGATACTATGTATTGTAAATGTGGATGACTATGCTATAGTTGGCTTATAGCTTTACAGCATGTGTTGGTCAGCAGGTACCTGTCTGTATGATACCCTTGTGGAGGATAAGTGTCTCATCTGGAGAATGCATTGTAGGCCACTGTATGCATTACCAGATCTAGACGGAGATATCCCTAGTGTGCTTGCTTATACCTGGGACATCTACATGCCAAACAGAGGTGGTCCCAGGAATGGGTGGTGGCCAATACCACTGGTTACTGGTATAGTATAGTACTGGAAGGACTCAAATGCTACTGTCTATCCTATATCTGTGTGTCAGTTGTCATGACATCAGATAACGATTGGGTAAAGTCAGGCTGCTGAGGTTATGTATACTACCAGTATGAAAAACAATGACCAATATAAACAGTATCACCCACAGCATAGTGGCAAACCATGTCATATACACATGTGTTCCCAACTCGTAACATATGTGTAGTAAAATGCATACTGGCCACCAATAGGAAATATGAAGTGTTAACACTGTGTAATACAGGGCATGTCACCCTTCCTATGTGTCCACTATGCACATACATGCAGATGGTGCACCTCTACCATGTTCACAAATGTACACCTGCAAATCTGTACTGCACACATCGCACACATACCATCCACTCACCAACACATGCTGCCAGTACTGCACACATCATCCAAGTGGCACATGGGCGGACAATACAGTATTGGAATTAACACTGGTGTAAACAATACTACATTGATAATTATAGCTTTCATGCATCATGCCTGCTCAGATATACCTACAAGGATAACAGTACACCTTGCTGTTGACAACATGCTAACATTGCTACACTGCTATTAGGTCACCCTGTACATCAGCACCATGTAAACCTGTTGCTGCATCATTGTCACAGATGGCAGGAGGTGGCACAGTTTCATCATATGCACAGGGTGTGTTATTGGTTTGCCAGAGCCTGACAATAAGCCATCCAATCGACATGTATGTGTGTGTGTGTGTGTGTGTGTGTGTGTGTGTGTGTGTGTGTGTGTGTGTGCGTGTGTGTGTGTGTGTGTGTGTGTGTGTGTGAGGGACAACAGTACAGTATGGGTCAATGTTGGTGTAATGTGTGTGTGCATGTGTTAGCCCTAGGTGTGTGGTTTATGTGTGTGTGTCTGCATGCACACAGTTCCACCTTGTGGCTGCCACATATGGCTGATTGTGGGATAGCCACAAACCATACCTGCCAGGCTGTACAGCTCACTGTCTCCGGCCATGGGCACAGTACCTGTGCCTGCCAGGGTGCCAAGGACAGTATCGGGTACTATCCTCAGAGGCAGAGAGATGTCGACCGGACCCATGTCCCTGCTGGGACTGGCCAGAGCCACATGCACGTGGTCATCTAGGATGGTCTAATGACAACCCAGCCCTCAACATTGCTGGGGCTGGTACTGCCACTATGGGAGTGGTTGGGACTTGTGTGTCATCCGTGACGAGTGCCAGCTGATGATGTTGCTGGCATATGTCCACGTCGATGTCTCAGCTGTCCTGCACTGTCCAGGCACATGGACATTACATTGTGGAGGACATCTAGTGTCTCCCCCCAACGTCTATCAATGACCTCAGTTTAATTACAGATGGCACCGGCAAGGTCACGGATACTGTCATTGATAGTGGTGTTGTGAGCCCTCTGTGCCCTTAGTCCCTGCCTGGTGTACTGTTCCATATGTGCCTGTGCCTTCATTACAGACCAGAACATGGCTGAGGCTGTGAGACCTGTGGGGGCATGTCTGCCAGGGGCAATATGGCCAGCAGTGCTCCCACAAGCACCCCTGGACATATGCCTATGTGGTACCATTCCAAGTGTCTTGGCATGGCTGCTGTGTGGGGTTGCATGTGCCATAGATACCACACTATCCTGGTCGGTGCCTGATGTATGCTGTTCCTCTGCTAAGGCCATTGGTGTTGAGGGATGTATCGGCAGTATGAATGTGTGCATAGATGGGGTGGACAGCTGTGTACTGTCAATTGGCAGACCAATGACAGACCCTGACAAACCTGCCTGTGCCACTACACATGTGTCATCATGCCCACTATTTGTGGCAGTGACCTTAGGTTCCCTGCTGCACTCATCCATTTCCTCAGCACCTGTGAGAGGAAGACAGGAAACACACTTCACAATCTGTACAGGATGTTAGCCCACATGCACACATGAACACATGAACACATGACTACATGCACACGTGAACACGTGAACACATGAGCACATGCACACATGCACACATACACTACTCAGTCAAGTTGAGACACACACACACCAACAGCAATACGGAACATATCCATTAGTGGTTAATGGTGCAGTACAGTATCACAAGCCAAAGAGTCCTATCACATATGTCAGCATGCAGGATGTGTGTTGCTCAACAGCATGCAGTGCGAGTGTGGAGAGTCCTTGTTGATAACAGTATACATGTCTTTGATGAATGTGTGTTGTTCAGTGATTGGCCTCACCCTGGAACACAACGTGTACATGGACACAACATTGCTGTGCAAGTCTGTAACGCTTTCCAATGTCCTGTGCACCATCACTCTAGGTATACATACCATGGCCATATGCACACAACTGTCAGGTGTATAGCAATGATTGCTATGTGTAGTACTTTAGTTACTGTAACTGGATGTAGTGTAGTACCATGAGCCATCATCAGGCAGCATCATGTGGTCAACCAAGGCCACTAATGTATGTCACACTGGCAACTATCTTGCTGTACCTGACCTGCACCACTTTGGCTACATTAACCATTTCACAGCAAGTTGTTACATGGGTATGTAAGGTGTTCAATAGGGAGCATTGCCTCACATGAATGTGTTGTGTGTTGAAGCATGTCACACCACCCCATGATAGTCCTCTACCCCCAGGTATAGTATGTGTGCTGTGTTGTTGACATTTGGGATACTGGAGTATGACCTTACAGCAGGTGTCTACATATGCCATGTGTATCAAATTAACACTAACTGCATATGACAAAGTGGTGTATGTTGTATGCATGTGTATTGACTCTGCCTATACAATGTTCACTACAGTGTACCACAATTGGTTGGGATGCTCTGTGTATTGAATGTGTTTGAGGTGGATACTCATGTTACTGGGATGTGCATAGTCCCACAGAGAACATGCAGAGCATGCATTATGTGTAGGTGTTTTACATGTGTATATATATCCTACAGGTCTCCTACTACATGCACATGTTATATGCTATATTAAATGTAGAACACTCACCAGCATGGGTGTGCTGTCTTGCTACCACACCAGAGGGACCTACAAGGATATGAAACAGTTTGTCAGTGTCAACAACTATGGTATTGCTGCTGTGTGTTTGCAATGGTAACCCCTGGGTGTATCTACATCTCCCATCCATTGGTCCAGATTTCTCTTAAACAAGGCCAGCGAGGTGCTTTGCCTCACATAAACCGGGATTTTGTTCCACAGCATAGGGAGTCTTTGGGTGATGAATCTATCCCTCCAGCACCTATTAATAACCGTGTCTAGGTTTAAGTCTCCCGCCCTTGTGGCTCTGAGGGATCTAGATTTTTGAGATGAAGCATGTTCATCAGGTCTGGGTTTGACATTGCCTTGTATGTCAGGCATAGGTCCCTCTGAGCAAGCTGCGCAACTGAGTATAACTGGAGTTCTTTCAGTCGGGCAGCATAAGACAGATTTTGAGACCCTTTATCCTTTTGGTGAGGAACTTTGTGGCCTCCAGCTGCTGCAAGTGTCGGGTCAGGTACATTCGAATGGGGCATTGTACTCAATCATTGGTCTGATGAGTGATGAGTATAAAGGACCATGACTTCCCTTGATCTGGATGTGAATCCCTTCATGATAAGGTGGGCAATGTAGAAGGTCTTCCTAACCACTTTAGCAATATGACTGTCAATGAAAGGCTACTGTCAACCTGGGTTCCTAGGTCCCTAATAACTTCTTCTGTGTTCAGGGATTGCCACCTATTTGGTAGCTAGGGGTGACCTTATTTTTCGAAGGGTATGACTATGCATTTCTTGGCATTTAACTTAAGGCCATGGCTCTGGCACCAGTTATCCGTTTCTGTGAGACCCTTCTGGAGGATATCTGTGTCGGATGTGTTTTCAACCACGGCACCCAGTTTGCAGTCATCTGCAAACTTTGTCAGCCATAACCCTCCTGTGTTTGCTTGTACTTCAGAAAAGTAGATGCCAAACAAGAGTGGGCCCAGGACTGAGCCCTGTGGGACACCACTTGTGACAGGCTTTGAGTCTGACATGGCACCAGCAACCCTGACCCTGTGTGTTCTGTCGCTCAGCCAGTTTGCAACCCATCTTGTAATGTATGGGTTTACATTTAAGTTGATGAGTTTTTCAATGATACCAGTGGGGTATTGTATCGAAAGCCTTCGCCAGGTCTAGGTAGGCTGTATGGACTGCCTTTTCCTCATCAATGGCCTTGGTGACTGTTTCGAAAAGTCCCAAGTTTAGAAGGCATGATCTGCCTTTGACAAAGCCAAACTGGGTTGAATCCAAAGTCTGCAAATTCCCTATGTCTTTATTTATGAGATCCATTATGATCCTCTCCATGGCTTTGCAGATAAGGCTTGTCAAGCTAATGGGGCGGTAATTTCCAGGGTCGGTGGAAGCGCCGCCTTTGTGGAGTGGGACCACAGTCGCTGTGCGCCATTCCCTGGGTACGTATCCAGAGGCGAGACTAAGATTAAACAGCTGTCCTAACTGTGGATTTAATTCCTCGTTGAGTTCATGGAGCACACAGCCGGGGACACCATCAGGTCCCATGGATGCTGTGTTCTTTGCCTTGGTGAGAGCAGTTCTCACCTGGGCGTTAGAGATGTAGAACACTCACCAGCATGGGTGTGCTGTCTTGCTACCACACCAGAGGGACCTACAAGGATATGAGACAGTTTGTCAGTGTCAACAACTATGGTATTGCTGCTGTGTGTTTGCAATTCCACAGTAGTGCAAGAGGTGACAGTCACAGGCATACAAATTATGTTCCAAATTATCAGTATTGCATGACACCAGGCTCTGCATCTTCTGAATACACAGTACACATATGGTAAATGCATGTTCTAACAATTGATTTAACAGTAGTCTACAGTTATGCCATGTTACCTGCACGCTCTGTATCAACATGCTGGGTGACTCCAGCCTCCATGATGATGCATGTCTGTTATACTGCTTGTCCAGGAGCCACCACGCTGAGGAGCAGCTCTTCCACTCTGGTGAAGGGGGGATGTGTTGATGCACCACCACCTGTGGCAAGCTGTTGTCTGTGGACATCAGAGGCATGCTGCCAGACATGTCTGATTAAATCACTGCAGTGATGGCGTACCTGCTCATAAGTCCGGTTATGCATGCATACATCATTCACCCGACGGACAACATCCTGCCACAGTGCAGTGCGTCCATGCTGGTCCTGGCTAGATCTGTAAAACAGCAAGTTGTAATGCTGTACCAGGGCATCATAGATGACCTCCTCCTCCTCAGGGGAATAAGCAGGCTTTTTGTTGTGAGACATATTCCTGTAAGACAATAAAACAGTCATTATGAGCATGTCATGTGGCACACTTAACATGCTAAAGTACAGACATCAATGAAATGCCATATATAGCAACCTATTGGCTGTCAGTAGATACACACCTTTCATACCACATAGGACTGCTCAGCCCACAACTGCCTGACAGTGCATGGCACATACTATATTCCAAAACATGTTCTGCACAGCAATAAAGTGGAACCAGTATGTAAGACTATACAACATTACATGGCACACTCTATGTGACACAATGCACCTAGCCACAGGGGATGTGTATGAAGCTAATGCATGCAGACATTTGTCATCCATTGAAATGAATGTTAAGTACAGTTTAAGTACTATCAGTACACCACACTACTTGTTGATAGCAAACCCCTCAGTAACAAATGTGCACATTCATTACTATAGGTGGCATACTGCTGTAATACACTTCACATGTTCCTAGATATGCGCATATATCCTGTGACACACATACCACCAAGGCCATCTTACAGGAATACCCACACACACATCAGACATACCTACAGGACACATAGGTATGGCAACCCAGATCAGTTTTACCTGTGTAACATACAGTACTGTGTGTCAGCACCTACAAAACCTCATGCCTGAGGTTTGTAATGTGTGAGGACTACAGGTAACAAACAAAACAGTGTGTCCAAGCAATGTGGATGTAAACCATACTGTGCTGTTTAGGCCTACAGCTTCAGGTAGTACTACTGTTCATACAGGATTTGTATTCACTAGTGTTACCAATCAATAAGCATACATGTACTGCTTAAGCCTACAATGGCATACTCCGGTCAACACCATGGGACTACATCACACCATATGCCTTACTGCTTTTCCTGCCTAGCAATAGCATACATATCCTTTGCTGGGATTTGAGTTACAACACTACATACCATGATATACACAGTTTCAAACTAGGCTATCACACATATATACAACTTTGACACATTCACCTACACATTCACCATCACACCCAGTCAACCTCACATAGCAAGTAATGCAACAAGTACATGCATGCGTGTATCAGGTCCTAGGTAGCTATAAGGCTATTATCTGTGGGACCTATGGAAGCATAGCCATATGGTACCCTGCCCTTCCACACCCATGTAGGGTAGGTTCATGTGCCCCTGTCATGCAGAGCCACAGTGGTGACTCCCGGGTTGTGTTTCCTATCTCACACCCACTCATCATGATTATTCATGACAACTGCTAATGAGGACCTTCATTTACTATTGATAGGTGGTTAGTTCCAGAATATGGTATGTGTCTGAGATGATAATGTATCACTCCAGCATGTTCTGCTTTTTCACTTTACAGGGTTTAGATCAGTACAGTGTGTAGCTTGTATGGAGTGTAATCTGTATATATGGAGCATGTCCAACACCTGTGGTTTGGCATAACTTTGTATGTTAGGCAGAGGTTGCCTCTGGGTAGGCGGTATGTGACACAGTGTAGCTGTGGTTTTGTAGGACAGTCTGCATAGGGCATCTGTTTGAGTTCGGTAATACTTGTGAGGTATGTGTCTGGCATCTACTGTCACTGTGGATGTCGTCTGAGGTACATACTGACAGGGCCAATGTACTTTATGATGGGTGTTATGACTGATGAGTACAGTGGAACACTGGCCTCTTATTCCATGGATGACACACCTTTTCTGTTGACATGTGGACCTTACTCAGTTTACATGACTAGTGTGGCACTGTGATTATCAATAGGGACACTACAGTCCACCTTTGTCCCATAGTCTCTCATCACACTTTCATTGTTGAGTAGACTACCACCTATGTGGTAGTTCATGGGTACAGGGTTTTTAACATGAGGGATGGCAATACGTTTACAACATTGAACTTGGGCATACATATGAACATCCATTGGTGTACATAAAGATATACATATAGGCACATATACAGTCCACCTTTCATGGTGGGAATACCAATTATGCAAAGGTTGAGAGGGATGCAGTTATGTAATGATATTGCACAGTCTTGTGCAGAATGCATGGAAGATAGTCTCAGCCCATGTACCTTTAGCAGGACCCCCTATCTGGAAGACTAAAACCTGAGGAATCATACCCACGGTGTTTAAATGCCACATGTCATATGCCAGCACAGTATGCTGTCTTGTTTGCCACACACTACCACCAACATATAAAAATGCACATAACAACCTGCAACAACATATAATTGTCCACCCTTCACAAACAGTTGCAGTATGTCCCTTGCTCTATGCACATGTTCAGATGCTAATTTATCAGACACATACATATCTCTCCATATGTGTGTGCCACACACACACAGGGTCCACACTGTTGTAAGTCCGTACACCTCATGGATGACCTGTTGGGCCTTGCTACAACATGGACGGTTGTCACATGTGTGCATACAGTAGTAGTAGTACAGGGAGTATATACAGCTGCAAATGATAACACTACTATACTAGCCTGGTACAGCAGTTGCCAATGCTGAGCTACAAATTATGTTCCTATCATGCATGTCTTACTCTGTCACATCCAAGTTTATATAGGTGTTTGCACTACTCCCGCAAACTGCCATTATATGCAGTACTGTACAGACCATAGATAACATGTTCAGATGTTTGACATATAATGTTGAGATACATATGTCACAGTTATGTCCCACTGCACACAGCTACATACTAATTTGTCCATGGCAGTAGTTATGCATGGCATCACTGCATACATACCTACTGCTGCCACTTATGCATGTTTCTGAGTATATATACTACTATTCATAAACATCTACTACTTGCCAGTAACTACAACTCTGTTTCATATCTGTTACTCACTGTCAGGTCTGTCTGTGTATGCTTTTTAAGTTTTTTTTTTATTTAGTAAAGTTTTTTTACTTATTAGTTATTATTGGTTATTAATTAAGTTTTTGTTTCTTAATTAATATATTTAGTTTTTAAAGAAGTAAATATAATATTTACTTAAGTAAGGCTTCTTTATTCAGTAATGAGGTTTGTCAGTAGTTGCTGACACGTGCAATGTAATGATTACATGTGGGGAGAGCAAGTACAATCTGCTTTTATAGTTATCTGGGCATGTGCACGTGATGCCCTCTGCACCAATTGGTGCCCAGCATTTGGTAAATACATACAGCCTGTTGTGTGGTAATTGCAGTACTCACTGTCATAGCAATCCAATGCTATACATTGCTAAGGTATGTAGACATAGCCCTTTCAGATTTCCAGAGTGGGGCCCATGCTTGTTTGCTGTGGACACTGTTGTGTAAGTCAGAAGGTTGGTATACTTCTTATATCTGAAGCTAGAGGTGTAGACAGTGATGTACATGTTGTACTCAGGCCTGATTGCTGCCATTTGCAGTACAGAGCTATCAGTGTAGAGTTTAACTCACCCTTACAAATGCTTACACAACATTTATGTGACTATGTAGTTTCTTTTCCACTCATATAATTAACTGCTATACAAACTTAGTTATTGAGAAGTATTCTTGTGGCACATTAACTGTTTGTGAACTATTATACTGTGAATATTAATGTAGGCACTTCTGCAAGGTTTGTGGTTTTATTGTTGACATTAGCACAGGGTTCACAGGACAACTGGACAATTCCAGTACTGTGTATGCCTACCTACATCATTGGTAGACCCTAAACACACAAGTGTATTTAAAGTGTGTGTGTGGGGGGGGTTGCTGACATACAGAGAGCATTATGTATTATTGTGTGAATATTATCTTACTGGACTTAAAGGATTGCTGTGTACCTGTTGGTTTATCAAGGCAGGTGGTCTGTCTGCATAGTTCCCAACTGTGAACCTATCCAGATGGTAGTCAAATGTTACACTGTTATTCTTTGTCTATGCAAACCACAGGTGTTTTCATCACTAGTACAATGGCATTGTTACAGTCAGTTGCCACCAGTACATGGCTACATCCGTTGGTATTTCTGTGTTGTACTCCTACATAAAGGTATGCTTGTGGAAGTCCTACCACAGCTATTTGCAGTGTGTACAACAGCAGGATAGCTGCTATGCCTGCGTGTTTGTGCCTCTGCCAGGCCTATGAAACACTCAGATACATCTTTGCATGGAGTTAGGGATAGGTAGTTAAATGTGAAGTACACCATACACATCATAGAGACAGTAAAAGTCTAGACTTGTGTGAAGCAGTGCATATGGATACGTACTCATTTTATGAAGTACAAGCAGCGTCTACTGTTATTATTGTCAGTATTCATTGTGTAATACCCCACCTTTCTGACTGATGTCAGTACTTTTCAGAGGGATTCAGAGGGACACAGCTTCAATATGTTTCACAATCAGGGACATCCCTGTTAAGTAGTCACAGTTGGGTAGTATGGCCTCTGCCCTAATCAGATTTGCCACTGTTTGTCCTGCTATGATACTGTGTGGGGGTTGTAAAGTTCCTCTGTAACTTTATTTGCTGCTAGAATGGCTGCTTCTCATATCACACTCATGTAATGCATTTCACAACAATTGCTGGCAAAGATCCACAAAACAAGCTTTGAGTTGTGGCCTTCCTATTTATCCTTTACATTCAATCATTGAAATGCATGATATATTTATTTGAGCACCAGGTTATTGTATATCTGCTGTGGCTTAGTGGTAATTCATGCAGTCTATTGTGTCAATGGTCTGGGGTTCAAAATTGGCAGAGGTATTTTATTTTGCTGCTGAGCAGAACAAGGGCCCTGACATAGAGTGACTAAGGCACTTTTAAGCAGTTGTAAGCAGGTTTGCGTGGGTTTGCGTGATGCTTAGCTAAGCGCACACATGCACACACTCGCTTAAACCCACTTACTACTGCTTAAAAGTGCTTACTCCCGCTAACCCCCATGCTAATTTCTTTGAAAGAAAAGAAAATGGGGTGATAGGAAAGTGGTGAAAAAGGGGGCACAAAGAGGGAAAGACAGTAGGAAAACAAGCTTGGGATGTGCTGGACGGGTGTAGGGAAGGTCCATAGCTGCCCATTTCTTTACCAGCAACAGCTGTGCATATGCAAGAAATTGGAGTGAAATTTGAAACCTTCCACCACTGGGAAAGGGGTGAGGACAACAAAGTATGTTGTACTGCCAATTATAATTATCAGTTTACATGTCCAGCAGACATGTGTGCAAAATGGGCAGCTATATATGGGGCGTAATTTTTTTGTGGGTACAGATTGCCCTTTTTTTTTTTTTTTTTTTTTTCAGGTGAGAGTGGAAAGTGAGGTTGAGGAAGTAGGTATATTTGGGGAGGTAGACTGGGGAGGTAAACAGACAAGACAGACAAGACACATACAGGGGCAGTGTATGACACATGGGGTGGGTGAACACAATTCACCGGGATGGATGTTTGGAAATCGCAAGCCCATGAGCCCATAGATGGTAACAGTGAAACTGAGATCCCCACCCATGGGCAGTCACCACTGCACCTTCACAGCCCCGAGGGTGGCTGTGCTGGGGCCTGTGTAGGATGGACAGGTTCACCCATGAGATGCACCATTCTTGTCTTGAGCTGGCATACGGGATCAGCGACTGAACGCTGGATCTCCCTACGCACCACAACCCGGACCCTTCGAAGGGTGACAGGTGGCCCTTCTCCGCCTACGCTTGCACGGGGGGGACAAGCCCCATTCCCTGCAGCGCTTCCACCTGAAGGTGGCACATGACCAATGGAGGAGGGGAGACCGGGCTGGGTACCGGACCTGCTGGTGCCAGGTGCACTTGCCAGCTGAGGAGGGACAGGTGGGTCCGCTGGGACCTGCATTCCCATACATTCTGTGATTAGGTGTGTTTAATTACAACAACATAAACAACAGCGTTCCAAATTAGTTTTAATAGCATGCAGTAATATTCCCATTAACCCAACACACCAAGGTTCCAACAGTTGAACAGCAAGCATAACACATGCATAAACTGAACAACAGTGGACATTTCAACAGCATGCAGGGATGATTGGTGGCAACAGGCCACCATGATTGTGGTGTTTGAACAGGGCACATGCATCAAAGTGGATGCAGATATTTATAGAACAATAGGACATATGTCCCAACAAATGTTTTGAGATTACACATACCCATTAAGTTGTGGAATTGATTGTTTATGCACATACAGTAGGATGTAGAAAGAAACCTCAATTAACATCTTATAAGTACTTTTAGTCTATACTACATTCCTATTGACTGCAGGTGTATATCCCCTACATGTATTACTACACTTGGCAACATGCATTAGGTTGTGTAATGGGTTTGGCTAGTTCATTATATACCTGACCTATATCTGACATACTAACTGCCCAGGATGCAGGTGGTACTGCTACATATTTATTGTTGTATTTATATTTCTTTATCTACATATCTGGATGTGTTCACATGACTTTTTCAGTTCAATTTGTACAGAACCCTGCATTTCTTGTAGCACACTCACATTTTTGGGGAACAAATTAACAAGCTATTCATGTGCCAGATTTACTTATGCATGCCAGCCAATAACTGACGGTTGAGGACTGTATATATGCTTCACAGCTACTAGCACTTCCATCACCCACTTTAGATGGGACTGCCCAACTGTGTGTTGCCAGCACTTATTAAAACAGTACTATTTGCATAATGCAAGGGTACAACAACATTTCAAAGTAAGTGACACAGACACACTCCAGGTTTTATGCCTTTATTAATTACATTACACACTTTTCCTCAGGCTCAATCCTTTATTTGATATTACAGTGCATATGGAAAACATATTCAAGACATATACCTTTATTAATAGGTTAGAACACTCTTTTTCAGGCTCACTCACTTATTTTATATGACAGTACCTGCAGAGATATTATTCTGGACATATTTTACCTTTCTTATTTGGTTACTACGCTCTTTTTCTGGCTCTCTGACTTCTTTCATATAACAGTACATGCAGAGGACTTAGTCAGGCCATTTTATGGCTGTATTATTGGACTGCAATATTTTCTTTCATGCTCTCTCCCCTATTTTATATAACAATACATACAGAATAATCACTAACCTGCCTGGTGGTGCAGCCTTAGCAGCCTATCTGCATAGGCTTGCTGATTCGCAGCACGGTCACCTGCAGCTGTGAAGTAAATGAAGGGATATTGAGACATACCTATCCATTATACAGAATCAGTTATCACTTCTTACATCCTGCATTCCATGGCTAGCTACTCAGTTGTGGGGCATCTTGCATCCCACGGGCCTCCTGTATCCATTGGTTCAGTAGGTCCTGCTTCCATTTCTTCAGGTCTGCATGGTGGTGACGGACCTGCTCACCAGTCTGAGGAATGCCTGTGACACTGGTGAGGTCATGAGCTAACTGGTTCCAAGCCTCTGCCTTGTACTCCATCCCTTGGAACTGGCCCCGCAGGAGTCTTGACTCATGATGGTGGACAAGGAGCCAAACCATGTATTTCGACTCCTCGATGCCCCAACGTTGCTCTCAGAAGCATGTACCCTCTCCAGCAGCAGCCATTCTAACTGCAGATGTGAGCTACAATCAGTTATGGTGAGTATTCCTACCTATGGGGCTTAAATATGACGCATTCCCCGCAATCTTTTGTGATTGGCCGTTTTTGAAAAATCTCGGCTGACTGCAGACCTGCTTAGTAATGGTTAATCTACCATTTATGAGTATATGTATGTTAATAATCTCAAATTTGACCTACATGTTAACCAAACTATCAAAACCATCAATAAAAAACTAGGGTCACTTTACAGAATAAAAGCCTTCCTAACCCCTCCAGCTAAAATTGCCATAGCTCGCTCTCACCTTCTTTCAACCCTTCTGTATGCATCCCCTCTACTCTCGAATTTGAACAAGTCTGTCCTTAACAAACTCTCAATTTGCTACAACCACAATGCCAGGTTTGGAACTGGGCTGCCTTTTAGGACACATCATTGCATCAATCTAAATCAGCTTGGTTGGCTTGAATTACCTAGCCTAATCCAGTATAACCAACTGATTATGGCCTATAAAATCCTCTATAATCTGGACAATATTCCTGCACTTAAAAATATTATTACCCCCTATAACAATCCTAGACCGCTTCGATCCTCTAACAAACTACTAATTCAGACTAGCAAAATTAATAACACAGCTGGTGATTCTCTTTGCAAACTCTGTAAGTAGATCCTGGAACTCTTCCAGCTGATATTACCTTACTTTCCACCTTAGGTCAATTTAAAACTAGACTCAAACAACATTTGTCACTTAACTGGCTATGTCAATGTGTCAAGCCTGGCTAACTCGAATGTGTAAAAATCTGTTAACCAGTTTACTGTGTAATTTAATTTAATCCTGACTTGTGCTCAGGACTAACTGTAACCTGTGGAACTTGTTTAACTTGCTTACTTATGTAATCTCTGTAAATAGTCTGTAATATGTAATGCTGGTATTATGTAATGCTGTATCTGCTTACCCTTGGAGCTTTTCTCCCCAGGCCTCCGCTGAAAATGGACATGCATCCAGTCGGACTATCAACAAATGTAAAATAAAAATAAATAAATAAATAAACAGTGGATATTTATCCTAATCTGTCATGGTTTAGTGGTCCAGTACTTTGGTTATGGTGCATAGAGTCCTGGGTTCGAACCTTGTCATTGCATTTTCATTTTACTATTGTCCAGACAGGCTATATTGTCCAGACAGGCTAGGGGGTGTGGCTGTATTTAAGCAACTTTGCTCTACGTTGCTCCACGTTGCCCTATGGTGTGCTGGTTGGCGCAGCACTTAGCTTTGTGCAAACCAGTTGCGCTGGGTAAAGCGTTATTTAGCTATGGGCAACTACATTGCGCTGGGTAAAGCGCTGCTGAACTACAGGCACCTATATTGCGCTGGGTAAAGTGCTGCTTAATTGCGAGCAATTATATATCAGGATCCTTTATAAATATATATTTTGTTCACTGATACATAGGCCATTTCACCACTGCTTTTTAGTAAAATTGTAATCATATATGTCGGGTATTATTTCATATAACTGATTAAAAACATAAATAGGAAGGGGAGTGGTGGGATTCGAACCTTGAATGCCTTTTCTTTGTGCGAATGCTCTACCATTACGCTATTGCTATTTGGCATAATTTGCATACACATTCCATCCTATGCTCTTCCATGACAGGATTGCTAACTGCAGCTAAGCAATGGGCACACCCGCGGACACATGCACAAATACGGGCAGCTATTTTGGGAATTAGGAAAAAAAAAATTAATGTTTTACTTTTTATAACTGTGCTGGGGTTTTACAATGTCAGGGAGTGTGGGATTGGGTACATGCACATTTGAGTGGACTCGCTCTTGTGTGTTTACATTTTGCAATTCGGACACTTGCAGGGGCGTGGACATTTTGACTGCTTGGCAGTCGGACATGCCCCCTGCTTTCCTGCACGGTCCGTGTTAGACTTCCAGTTGGGTCAGCGTGCCCTCATGAATATTCATGGAATGCTGCCGTCATACTGTTCAACTTCAGCCTCCGAGTAAGACTTATTTAGTCTTACACGGAGGATTCGTGAATCTGGGGGGTTGTTTATTTATTTATTTATTTTTTTACTGAGATAGTCCAGCTGGGCAAAATCCCTTTTCAGCAGTGGCATGCAGAGAAAAGCTCCATGTTTATACATTCAAACATAAAACATTAGGAACATAACATGCAATTACAATTTTTCAACTATCAAAAGTGTTTTTTTAGAATGTAAAAATCTTTCAAAAACATACATAGGCATGAACAAAAGAAAAAAAGAAACAGATGGCATACATATGATAAATTGAAAATAGGAAGCAGAAATTCACATATTGGCTATATACAACTTGAAAATAGAACGGTTATACAAATATACAGTTAGCGTAATGAGGTGATATAATTATCCAGATGCAGAGCAGGAGCTTAACCAAGACTTGGGCAGGTATGGTTTGAGTTTGTCTTCAAAGGATGTCAGTTTTTCTAGTTGTCATAGTTCATTTGGTATGTTATTCCACAGTTTAGTGACATAGCTTGAGTAAAGTCAGTGGTCAGCTATGGTTTTAGATTGGCTAAAAATAAGAGGACATTTATTTCCTGAGTACAGTACCCTTATAGGTAAGTAGTGCTGAAAAATGTTTTATTTATTATTTATTGAGTGAATTAGTTCCATTAGGCTATAACCTGTTTTCAGGGAACACCTAAGATGGTATTTATACTACATGGGGAAATTTGGCCAGTGTATCAGGGAACTTTCCCTACCTGTCATTGTTGTGAGTGGGGGCAATTTTAGAGAATCATTTCCTGTTTCCATTCCAGGTGCAGATGCTGCCTGGAGAAACAATGAGGCAGATGGAGAGAGAAGGAGATGATAGCACAGTGAAAGACATAGAGGAGAAAGTAAATATCAAGGCAGAGAATGTGTGTAGGATTCTGAGGAAATATTTCACAAAAATCTGTTTGATGGAGGTGAGTCAACAAATGATGGATGTATAATTACAACCCTCCAGTTGGGAGGCTTGCAGAATGATTTACTTAAAGAAATGGTGATGCAGAGTGAGCCAGAAAATGAAGGAGATATTTCCTGGGGGACTTTATGGAGAAAATACAAAAGGAGGATGCGGGGACAAACCAGAAGAAAAGTGGAGAGATGGAAAAGAAAACATATGCGAGAAAGTAAAAAGAAGGCAAAAGTGAAGTAGGAGAAAAAAAGGTGCAAGAATATGAAAATCAAAAGTATGTGGTAAGGATTCAAAGTAAAGAATATAAAGAATCAGACAGATATGAAGTGTGGGACAATTTAACAGAGTCTTTGGGTGTAAAAGCACATGAGGTAAGAGCATTTTTATTAACAAAGAAACATTTTGTGACATTATATTTGATACTGTTTTTTTCAATGGAAAATATTCATTGAGAATATGAAAAAAGAGACTTTAACTCATGAAGAAAATTCATGTTCTATTTCAAACAGAGGTAGAAAGAGAGACTTTGAAAGGATATTTTAAAACTCAATATAAAGAAGTGCTAGACATTGCAAACATTTATGACAAAGGGGTTTATGGACTGGTGTCTGGGATTATATATTATGTTTAAAATAGAAAGAGAAAAAATTATTCTTATGCCAAGCATGATGAATGTGGTTAGGAAAACGGGTATCATAATATACTGGGAACAACCCAAAAAGCATTTTTTGTGGAAAAAAAACAAATATTTGTTAAGTAACTGTGGCAAAAAAATGTTATATTTATGAAGAAATCGGACATGATGCAAAAAAAAAAGTGAATTGAAATGATATAAATATAACACGGTCAGCGCAGTGGTGCAGCAGTAACATTGTTGCCTTAAAGCAAGAAGTTCTCCAGATCGATTCTTGGCTGGGATGTTTTCTATGCGGAGTCTGCATGTCCTCCCTGTGTTCGTGTGGGTTTCCTCTGGTGCTCTGGTTTCCTCCCACGTTACAAAGACATGCATCTGGAGTGTCTCTCCCAGGGCCTCTGCTAAAAATTGGCTTCATTCCAAGTTGGACTTTCCCAATTAACAAATGTTAAATAAATAAAATAAAATCACATAATTGGACATTTACGGGTGGATTACAAAAATGAAAATAAGGAAAAAGAAAACGAAGAAGAAAATAAACAAAAAAAAAATAATTCTAGAAGAAGTAGAAATAGAAGAAAACTAGATGAGGAAAAAATAATAAAGAGGATATAGAAGAAGGTTCTGAAATAAGTGATGAAAAAGATACATTGAAAGGATGTAAAAGAAAAAATCTTTTGGTAAAGAGTAAAAGACAGAAAAAGACAATTTAAAGGGAAAAGTACAAAAGAAAAAATAAAGAAAATAGATCAAAAAGAATATATACAGCTAATAATTGGGGGTTGGCATAATGGTTAAGGTGTCAGACTCACAGAGTCAGGATCCAGTGTTTGATGCTCACCTTTGCAAAGGAAATTGGTAAGTCTTAGAATGACCTGTTAAGAAAGTTAGCCTAGTAATTAGCTATGAACTTATGAAACAATGAATCTAAGGGAAATACAAATTTTAGAGTGTTTTCTGTAAATGTGAATAGTATTAAGAATATAGTAAGAATAATATGAATTCTGGAGTGGTATAATATATGTCATGTGAATGTAATTATATTAGAAAACACAGGATTTTTGAATGTTGTTTTATTTTGGCTTTTCCTGGTTAGGGATCGCCACAGCGGAACTCCAGTCCGCTAATGATTGGCAGTCGATTTTTTATGGTGCCAAGATGCCAGCCTGATGCCCAACCTTCAACGAAGGCATGTCCATTCACGCATGTCTTTTGAACGCCACTCGACTGTGGGGAGGACATGATTTTTGAATAATGAAGAAAAATGACAAACAGAGAAACTATGGGGAAGGAAGATAATCTGGTATTTGGGAAATGAGAGAAGTTCTGGAATAGCCATATTATGTAGAAATAGAGTAAAGATATTAAATGCAACTTTAGCAAAAATGAGAAGATTAACCAATGTAGATTTAAAATGGAAAGAACGCGCATATAGAATTATAACATTATATGCTTATACTAATTGTAACTAAAGGGAATGCTTATTTCATCAGATTTTAGAATATGTATTGATAAATTTGAATATTGTAATAACAGGAGACTTTAATTGTGATTTTTATTTATTTATTTATTTATTTATTGACATTTGTTAACTGGGTTAGTCCAGCTGGGCCAGAGACCCATTTTCAGTGGAGACCAGAGGAGAAAAGCTCCAGTTACAAACAGTTTACAATACATAGAAATTCAGTTTCTTAGCATCGCACAAAGTTAAGTCAAGCCTAGATGTTAAAGCATTCTATAAATGATTTCTTGATAAAAGCCTCTGGATATTAAAATGATCATGGCATGGTAGAACAAATACAACCTTCGTTGAAAATATAATATAATAACATAATTTTCTAAATGTTCACAACACTGGCTGTATAACTAATATACTTATAGAAGGAATATAACAACAGTGCTGCCACAATATATGCTTGCCTATGGACTCTTTCTTTCAAGAAATGTTATAAATAAATTTTTTTCTTTGAATATTGGATTGACCGCCGTTAAAGAGGTCACTGCAGTTTTCAAAAAATTTGATTAACATTTTCCATTCCAGAACAGCTAGTTCTTAAATCATAGCGAAAGGGATAGTAATGGCAACTGGATGTCATAAAAATGTCTCTTTTTCCCAAGTTAATAAAATCTATATAGGCTCATGCAAAATGTACAAACTGGTATACTAGTGTATACCTGGCCACACAGTTTCCCCATCATGTTTTCCATGCATATTAATCATGAGATCATGGCCCTGAGAAGAGAGTCTCTGTGTATGGATGGATACATCGCAATTTGAGTAGTGTGTGGATTGTTCTTAAACCAAATGGACTGATGTGATGTTAGCACAAAGAATATACACACTGAATCTGGGCATATGAGTATGTTTGTCCTTTACCTTCTGATAAGTGATTTTTTCTATAACTGCTTGCTTTGATGTCACTGCACACAGTGATAACTAATGCCAAGCTTACATACATAGCTAACACCTACGGACATCTAAAAATAATATTTCTCTAAAATCAAAATTATGTTAAATAAATTTTGAAAACTTGTTTGCTCTTGGCCATTTGAAAGCCGGGTCACTACTTATTTCAAAGTATTTATGACTGCGTTTCACATCCACTACAAACAAAAATAGCTCAATTATGTGCTATAATATGGCAATATTTGTGTTTTATGATATTTTTTTGTGGCAGCCAGTGTGCCAAATCTAGGTGTAATATATGTAACCACAGCCCTGGTGTACTAGCCCCACAGTTCCCCATCATAGGTGCACCATGCACCTAGCTCATCAAAACTAGAGGAGACAGACACTTGGCTCGAGCCCGCTCTCATAGCCTTTTATTGCTTATGGTGTGGAGACTCTGGAGATTCCTACTAAGGATGGTTTACTGTAAAACATATTTACTTTATTTGAAAAAAGGTTGTCGGTACTGCATTTTGCTTAAACATGGTTTAAAGCTTGCTTTTTGCTTTGCTAGTGCTTGCTTGCCAAGCTACATCTTGAGTTTGCATAATGCTACATGTAAGTTTGTGTGATGCTAAGCAACATAGCACTTTTTTTGATGTTGCAGTATGATGTGTAAGGGCATCTCATTAATCTGCCAATGCAGTATGCCCGGTGGGTGTTGCATGCTAGATCATGCTATCTGGGGGGGTAAGTGGGGTGTAGATGCATTTCTGTGTGAAAACTGGGGTGGTGTGTGTCCCTAAAAAATGGAGACACAACCTTCTCAGCTACAAGCACACAGTGTTTTGTGCGACATCATCATGTAAAACATATATTAAATCAACCCTTCCCCCCACAAAGCAGAACCACAATGCACAGTGTAGTTACATGTGAACCTCAGAGGACATGTCCTCTATCATAGTACTTATTGCATGTGCCACGGCTGATGTCTGCTTTAGACATGCCTGCAGAATATATAAAAATTCAGTTTATAATACATAAAAGTGTAGTTTACAATACAAATACATATAAATTCACAGTGTAGGATAATAAAAAATGAAGAAGGTAAATCACACCAGAAAATGTATATATGCAATAGTTTTTTTTATGGTGCATGTTCAGTGAAATACTACTGTCTTTGCAATTTATAAAAGTTTGAAGAGAAGTATAATGGTGAGATATGAGAAATGAGAATGCACGTATAAGGTGAAAGGGATGGCAGGAGGCAAATTAAGATGTTAAGGCATGAGGGAAAGAAATTGGAGAAGATAAGGGTAAAAGATAGTAATGGAGTTAGGTAGGTTCATGACATGTACAAGTTTTGGTGTTCAGTAAGTGAAGTCTTAGTTCTTTTTTAAAGTGTATAGGGTGGGTAATGGAACATATGTGTGTTGGAAGTTTATTCCCTGCTTGGGGTATAGAGGATTTGTACAGCAGTTTATCGATAGTTTTCTTTGGTTGGTAAGTGTCTAGGAGTTGCTGGATTGACGGTGCAGAGTCTGCGAGTGGGAGTATAAGTGGATACTAAGGAGGAGAGAGAGAACAGGGCAGAAGGATGATTTATGTAGTATGGAGTGAGCAATTTGAAATTGTGATAGAAGGAGTTGTTGTGGAAGTTCCAGCCATTGAAGAGAGTTGAGTGCAAGACAATGGTGTGAGTTATAAGCAGAGTTTCTGACAGATCTTGCTATTTTGTGGTATGTTTTTTGGAGTTTGGCCAGGGTAGTAGACTGAATGTTAGTTAGTATTGGGGTAGCATAGAGAAGGGAGGGGAGAAGAAGAGACTGTGACAGGGAGAGTCTAACATTGCAAGTCAAGAATTTTCAGTTGCAGAAAAGCAAACCCAATTTTTGGTGAGTTTTTTTATACCTTGAAGGATATGTAAGTTAAATTTAAGTTCATTGTCAATGATGGCACCTAGAAGCTTTGTGTGGGAGTCAATTTTTATGGTGGTGTTTTTGGAGGATGCAATGACAAAGGCAGATTTAAGGTGAGAGAGAGTATGAGGAAAGAATAGCAGGGGTTTGTCTTTTTGGGGGTTTAGGATGAGTAGATTATCAGACAGTCACTTTTCAATAGATAGAAAAGTGTACTGGGTAAGAGTGTGAAGATCAGAGATATTGCTGGAAGTGCAGATAGGAGTTGAGTCGTCAAAGTATTGAATTATAGCAGATTGTTTACAGGAAGTATGAAGTTCATTAGTAAAGACATTAAACAGGAGGGGAACCCAAGATGTAACCTTGGGGTACCCCTGTAGTCACTGGAAGGTAGGGTGAGCAGGAGAAGAGCCATCGATCAGGTTGTTGTCTATGAGACAAGTAGCTAGAGAAAAAGGTTAGGGTGGAAGCAGATAGACTGAAGTAAGCATGTTTTGATAGCAGTAAAGGATGACAGACAGTGTTGAAGGCTTTGTAGAGTTCAAGGAAGAGACAGGATACGAGGTGGTTGTTATCACAGACCACAGATACAGTATGTGTAAATGATAGGAGGGCTCTAGCAGTGCTGTGGATGGGGCGGAAGCCATGTTCAGTGGGTGTGACAAGGTTCTGCTGGAGGAGATAGTTTAGGAGCTGTGTATGTATACATTTTTTGAGTATTTTGGAGAGAGGAGAGAGGATGACTGTTGGTCAAAAAGTAGATGGGTCAGTGGAGTTTCCCCCTTTATGAATGGGGATGGTGAAGAAGGATTTCCAAATCTCTGGCACTGTTGCTTCCTGAATAGATCTATTGATTAATAGGGATACTGGGTAGGCTATGGATTCAGTGGCTAGTTGGAGGAAAGTGGGTGGGAGATTGTCTGAGGAGGGAGAGCAGGGTTTAAGCTTAGTAGGAGTGATTTAATGTAGGAAGTAGGAACTGGTTGAAAGGCGAAAAAGTTGTTGTGAGGGTTGGGGGGGTAGATGGGGTATTTGTGTTGGAGTTAGAGGGTATAAGTTTCTGGACAGTGTCTATTAAGTGTCTATTGAGAAGGGTAGCAGTTTCTAGGGCAGTGTTATTTGGGAAAGGGGAGGGATTGAAAGGACATCCAGGACTGAGAAGTTTATTTAAGGGAGTCCAGAATTTCCATGTATTGATTTTGCTGTTAATCTGTGGAGAGTAAAATAGGATTTATTGTGACTACTAACATGCTTTTTGACAAGCTTATGAAGTTCGTTGTACTTTTGTAACAGGGAAGGTTCTTTGGTCTTAGTCCAGGCTTTCCAAGTACTATCATGTTTATGCATGAGGGATCTAGTTTCCTTAGAAAGCCAGGGAGCAAAATTGGATTTGATTCTGATTCTCCTGGTATGGGCAAGGGAGTTAAGGGTATCTAGGAATGTTTTATTAAATTTAAGTACTGCTTCATTGAGAATGGTCTGTTTGAGAATGGATCAGCCAAAACTAATAATATTGGGTGACTTTAATATGGAGCTGAACTGCATAAATACCAAGAATCAACTTCCCATATAAACCTTTAGGCTTTACCCAGCGTGCCTCAACCACAGAATCAATATAATAAAGAAAAGTATTCTAGACTGGATATTGATAAATAATGCAAACACACCTACAAAGTGGAACTCTGCCGAATAGATCAGTGACCATTCCTTGACTTATATAGAAGAAAAAAGAAAGCTTACTTTACTCTAACCTCCTAAAAAAAAATAGCTCCACAAAACAGTTTAGCGTAGACTCATTTCAAATGTTTCACCTATATTCTTTACTGAACTATTCATTCCCTAACCAAGCAAATGATAATCAATATACTTCACATCCCTTTCCTTTGACAACCTTGCCATTATCTTATCTACATCTCTATCAACAATAGACAACAAGCAGTTCTTTGAGAAACCAAACTCTCTCTTTACCTGTAACTATTGGTGTCTCTCAGGGCTCTATCTCGGACCTCTTCTTTTCACACTTTTCATTAATGACCTACATTCTTCATTCCTTCAAAGCATCTTCAACACAGTTGAAACATGGTTTTGATTTCACCATCTCATCAAATAATGCTACTGTCATTTCCTGAACCAACAACAAAACTTTTAGGAATAACAATTGATAATAATCTCTCTTTGATCAACACATTAACATCACTATCAAATTAGTAAAAGAAAAAATGGATCCTTATAGAATTAAATTAAACCCTACCTAACTGCACCCAGACTACAATTGCCCACTCCCATCTTATATCTACACTCCTTTATGCTTCTCCTATCTTTACCAACCTTAAGAAAGCCACATCCTATTACAACATTGCCAGATCTGCTACTGGTAACCTTATAGAACACATCACTGTGTGAACCTGAAACAACTAGGATGGATGGAATTTCAACACCTTTGCTCATTCCCCAACTCAATATTGCCCACAAATTACTATACCAGCCCAATAACACTCCTATTCTTTCTCAACTTTTAATCCCTTATAATAATCTCAACTCTCTTAGATCTTCTAAGAACTTATGGCCTGCCCTACAAAGTCCAATAACTCAGCCGGTGACTCCTTTTCTCTAATACAATTGGAAGGAGCTGGAACTCACTACCCAGTGAAATCACTCTACTCGCATCTCTACCTCTCTTCAAACAAGAAATTAAGAATTACTTCAAAAGCCATTGGCTCTGTTCCTGTATAAAGCCTGACTAATCTTCCACCTATATCTGCCTATCCTCCTCCTCATTTTTCCGCCACTATCTCTTGTTTTCTTTTGTGTACAAGACCAACTCTCATTTTCTTTTCTTTTGATAACTCTTTCTTCTTTACTCTTATTTTTCTCTTCCTCTCTTTGTCTCACATCTAGCAAGTCTTTTCTGCTTCTTTTGTTTTACTGTCATCTCTTAGATGGCTTCCTTTTTTACCCTCTTATAGTATTTTTGTCCTCTTTCTCTGATATTTTACCTTTTGCTTACCTCTAACTCTCTCTGTACAACAACTTGTCACCCTATATCTTTCTTACTGCCATCTCATCCTTTAACCTGAATCTTAGTTACTCATACAAGTTATACTTTTGATATATCTTCTTTAATTAAGTTTTTATTTTGACATTATATTGCCATTTGTTATTATTGTAATTGCTTTTTCAATTATAAGGTTTGTTTTTTCTTTTTATGTGTATTTCTGTGTGGAGCTTTTCTCCCCGGGCCTCTACTGAAAATGGAAATATATCCAGCTAGACTAGCCTGGTCAACAAATGTAAAATAAATAAAATAAATAAAATAAATAATGAGAATTGAATTGAATCGAGTGTTATTAAAGTTGTAGAGTTTACAACAGTCTCTATAAGAGTGTGGTTTAGGTACTTGGGTAGAGTGTTGTAGGATGGAAGTAGGAAGATGGTCACTTAATGAGTTTGATAAGGTAATTGGATTATGGTAAAGTCTAGGAGAGTTAGTGAGGATCCAGTCGATGGTAGAGTTGGAAGAAGAAGTAGTGTGCAAGTGAGTGGGGGATGTTATCAGTTGGTGGAAACCCTGTAGGTTGATTCTAAGTCATGGAGAGTCAGTAGTAAGTTTGCTTCAGTCGATGTTAACATTGCCTAGGATGAGGGTTTTTTATAGTATACTGTGTGAGAACCAGGATAGGATAGATTCCAGGGTTGGAATATTGTTTCCTGGGGGGATATATATATATATGGAGATAATGACAAATTTCTTATGAGGGTTTAAATGGAAATTTAGGATAAGTTCAGCTGGGTGAAAGTCTGGAGTAGGGATGGTGATAGGTGTAAGTTTAAGCCTATTAGAATATAGAATGGAAATGACACCACCCTTTTTTGAAATTCTGAGTGGTAGATATTATAGCTGGGTGGAAGTATTTCTTTGTTTGTTATGTGGGTCTCTAGACAAGTTTCAGATAAGGCTAGGATGTGAGGGGTGGTTTGGCAATCCAGGAATGCATCTCAGTAATTTTGTTAGTGAGGCTTTGAATATTTAGGGGATAGATAGAGAGGTGTTTATATAGTGAGGTTTGGTAGGAGGGAGGATGAGGAGGGTGAAATAGGTGGGGAGATGGGGTGAAGGAAGTGATGTGGGGTATAAGATTATGGGAAGGGGAGGGGTCCAGGATTGGGGTGGATGTCACCAGTGAGACATATGTTACTAGGAAGTGAAGTTAACATAGTTAGCAACAAGAGATGGTAGTGTAATTTTGGTTTGTTTTTATAGGAGAGATGGTAGTTCTCTAACATAGTTTATGAAAGCAGTTAATGGTGAAGATGAAGAGAGATGGGGAGATTATGAAGAAAGTGAAATGGATGGGGTGATTTGGGGTACATGTGGCAGGAGAGTGGATGAAATGCTGGGAAAGGTTGGTGTGATAAGAATTTAGAGCAGAGAGCAGTATTGGAATTGGTAAGGTAAAGTATAAAAGTAGCATGATAGTTTGGGTGGGGAGTAAAGGTGAGAGATGTGTGGATGAGCTGGTTAGAGAACAGGAAGTGATGTAGCAGATAGTGATGTGTATCGGTTGGGTGGTAGGAGGCAGGAAGTTGATTGTGAGTGGTTGAAATGGACAGGAAGGGGAGGGAGTGGAGAGGATAAAAGTAATTGAAGTGGGGGTGTGTGGGAATGGGGGTAGGGTAGGGGAGCAAAGTGAGCCTGAGTAGAGTGATGACGAATGGAGTGGGGCTACAACTGCAGCAACCGTAAAAGTCCCCAAGAAAGACAATCAGAGATACTGGTAAGTCTGGTCTCAGAAGAGGCAGGAGAGAGTATAGATACTGGCAAAGGGAGAATTCTAAGGAATAAAGAAGCTATCAAAGGCCAGCATGATATGGTAGTGCAGGAGGGCAGGCTACAGAAGAAATACTCATCGATGGGAGCACAGAAGATAAGGATCTAAAGAGTAAAAATATCTGTAGAAGGCAGGAGAGGGGGAGAACAGAGTAGCTGGAAGATGGAGGACTAGTGACCAGCCCGGAGATGTGCATGAAGCAGTGACCAGGGGAAAAAATGAAACTTGGTAAGATATTTAACACTTAACTCTATCAGGACATACTTAAAATTATGCCCAAAACAAAAATGGAGAGTGGTAGTCTTCAATGGGTCTTGGGTGCAGGTAGGTTCCAGCAGAGGTAGGTCTGCAGGCATGAATTTGGAGTCCTTACTAACTTCAAATTACACCCAAAGCAAAAATGGAGAGTGGTAGTCTTCAATGGGTTTAACCTGGATTTAACAGGCAAGAGTAAAAAGAAAGGAACTGATATAAGAAAAATGTTAAAAGTTATAAGATGTGGTAAGTTAAAAGTTTGGGACAAAAATTCATGGGCATACAAAAGGAGTATGTTTAGAAATTAAATGTTATAGTATCAGAAGGCTTAGTTGTAAGAGAAGGTGAGGTAGTTGAAACAAGATTTTCTGATCATCTTGAAATAATAGCTAGAGATAGAAGAAAACAAGCAATATGTAAAATAGGCAAAAGAATAAAAAGGGTAAATGAAAAAACATGGAATGAAGAAGGAAAGAGGTATACAGTTATGGAAAGATCATGTTACTGTGAGAACATTTTATAAAAATTGCACTGAATGGTGGATGATATTTAAGGAAAATATAGAACATGTTTTTACAGTGGCAATATGATTTGAGAAAAGTAGATAAAGTAAAATATAAAAGAATGTATAATGATGCATTGGAAGATTTAGAACATAATGACAGAATGTACTTTGACAAAGAAAAAGAATTATATGAAAGAAATAAAGAAAAATACAAAAACTGCAATATAAACAAAGATAATTTTTACAAGGAAAAAGAAAAAGTATTGAGTTACTTAAGTAGATTAGTAAAGGGAGATGGTAGTGTAATGAAAGAAATAAAAATGTAAAATGAGAAACAGAAGGAACTCAGGAAA
>NC_056726.1:124616816-124644316 GCF_019279795.1 Protopterus annectens | reverse complement strand
CAGTTCTCAACAGTTGGTTAATGGCTGGCATGTATAGGTTAATCTGGCACATGAGTACCTAAAAACATGCTGGCTATGCCCTTGCAACTCCCACTCTAATATCATCCACCCCATCTAACTACTACCTTTCTTTCACCTCCACTAACTACCTTGATGATAGCAAGCTCAGATGCTCATAAGCCTAGTACTTATTATACAGCAGGAACTTCTCATTGTTAAATTTGTTAATGCCTGTTATGTACTTCACTGATAAAGATTCTAGTTGTCTACTGATGTACTATGTTCTTCATCTGTAAATATGTTGTAAGTAATTTCTATGTTAAATTGTTAATCGCTATGTAATCCAATGTAACTACTGTCTGTTTATTTTACTGTGGAGCTTTTCTCCCTGGGCCTCCACTGAAAATGGACCCACATCCAGTCGGACACTCCCGGTCAACAAATTTAAATAAATAAATAAAATAAATAAAAATGAGTAGCTTGTTATTGTTTTCCTCAGAAATGTCAGTGTGCTGCTAGAAATGTAGGGGGCTGTTAAAATATAATTGATAATGTCACCTGAACACATCCAGATATGCAGATATATAAATATAAATAAAATATATAAATATGTAGCAGTAACATCTGCATCCTGGACAGGCTGTATGTCAGATACAGGACAGTTATATAAAGAACTAGCAAAACCCATTTCACAATTTAACGGACATTGCCAAGTGTAATGAGACATGTAGGGGATATATACCTGTTGTCAATAGGAATGTAGTGTAAACTATAAGTATATAAGTTGTTAATGGAGGTATCTTTTTACACCCTACTGTATGTGCATAAACAATGCAATTCCACACGTCAATGGGTATGTCTAATCTCAAAACATTTGTTGGGACATATGTCCTATTGGTTCAAAAATATCTGCCTTTACTTTGATGCACCTGCCCTGTTCAAATACCACAATCTTGGTGGCCTGTTGCCACCATTCAATCCTGCATGCTGTTGGAATGCCCACTGTTGTTCTATATATGCATGTGTTATGCTTGCTGTTCAACTGTTGGAACTCTGGTGTGTTGGGTTAATGGGAATACTACTGCATGCTGTTACAACTAATTTGGAATATTTTTGGCTGTTAACAATCCATATTGTCATTAAATCCTCCTAAACCTAGAATGTATGGGAAGGCCGGTCCTAGCGGACCCACCTGTCCCACCTCAGCTGGCGATGGCACCTGGCACCAGCAGGTCCAGTGCCCAGCCCAGGACCTCCTCCTCCATTGGTCCTGTGTCACCTTTGGGTGGAAGTGCTGCAGGGGATGGGGCTCATCCCCCATGCAAGCGTGGCCAGAGGAGGGCCACCTATCACCCTCTGAACGGTCTAGGCTGCGGTGCGTAGAGAGATTGAGTGTTTAGTCGCTGATCCTCTACGCCAGCTTGAGGCACGTGTGGTGCGACTCATGGGTGAGCCTGCCCCTCCTACACAGCCCCCAGCACAGCCATCCTCTGGGCTGTGAAGGAGCAGTGGTGACTGCCCATGGGTGGGGATCTCAGTTCCACTGTTGCCATCTGTGGGCTCATGGGCTTGCGATTTTCAAATATCCTTCCCTGTCAATGGTGTTCACCCACCACGTGTCATATTCCGCCCCTGTATGAGTCTTGTTTGTCTTGTCTGTTTACTTCCCCAACCTACCTACCCATATATACCCACTTCCCCTACCACACATTCCACTCTCACCTGAAAAAAAAAGGGCAATCTGCTCCCAAAAAAAATTACACCCAATACATAGCTGCCCGTTTTGCACACATGTCCGCTGGAAACATAAACTGATATTTAATTGGCAGTACAACATACTTTGTTGTCCTCACCCCTCTCTCAGGGGTGGAAGGTTTCATATTTCCCTCCAAATTTCTAGCATATGCACAGCTGTTGCTGTTAAAGAAATGGGCAGCTATGGACCTTCCCTACACCTGTCCTGCACATCCTGAGCTGTTTTCCCCACTGTCTTTCCCTCTTTGTGCCCCTTTTTCACCACTTTCCTATCTCCCCATTTTCTTTTCTTTTAAAGAAATGAGCACAGGGGTTAGCAGAAGTAAGCACCTTTAAGCAGTAGTTAGCAGGTTTGTGTGAGTGTGCGCTTGTGTGCGCTTAGCTAAGTATTGCTAAGCTTCATGTAAACCCACGTAAACCCGCTTACAACTGCTTAAAAGTGCCTTAGTCACCCTGCATGTGAGGGCCCTTGTTCTGCTTAGCAGCAAAATAAAACACCTCTGTCAGTCTCGAACCCCTGGACCTTGGACACACTAGACTGCATGAAGTACCACTAAGCCACAGCAGATATACAACAGGCTGTTGCTGAAATAGATATATCATGCATCATAATGAGTGAATGTAAAGTAAAGATAGGAATGCCATAACACAAAACCTGTTCTGTGGAACTTTACTAGCAGTTGTTGTGGAATTGCATTACATGACTGTGATAACAGAACCAGCCATTGTAGCAGTAAATAATGTTACAGCAGCACTTTACAACCTCCACACAGTATCATAGCAGGACAATTCCCACCCAAATGTACGAAATACCTGTGTGTTCAGGGACCACCAAGGATGTAGGTAGGCATACTCAGTACTGGAATTGTCTAGGTTTCTTGAGCATCCTGTGCTAATGTCAACAATAAAAAAGTAGAAACTCTGCAGAAGTGAGTACATTAATATTCACAGTATAGCAGTTCACAAACAGTACATGTGCCAAATGAATAAATCTCAATAACTACTTATGTATGGCAGCTAATTGTATAAGTAGAAAAACTACATACTCCCACGTATCTTGTGTTAGCATTTGTAGGGGTGAGTACAATTCTACACTGACAACTGTGTACTATTAGTGGCAACATTCAGGTCTGAGTACAACATTCAAATCACTGGCTACACCCCTAGCTTCAGATATAAGAAGTATACCAACCTTCTGACTTACACAACGGTGTCCACAGCAAACAAGCATGGGCCCCACTTTGGAAAGCTGAAAGGGCTATGCCTACCTGACCTAGCAATTTATAGCATTGGGTTGCTATGACAGTGAGTACTGCAATCACCACACAGCAGGCTGCATGCAATTACCAAATTGTGACCACCAATTTGTGCAGAGGCCATCACATGCACATGTGCAGATACCTATAAAAGTAGGCTGTTCTTGCTGTCCACACATGCAATCATTCCATTGCTGGTACGGAGAGAGAGAGAGAGAGAGAGAGAGAGAAACAGAGACAGACAGACAGACAGACAGACACAGACATCCACATCAACAGCAACAGCAACATAAAAAAATAAATAAATAAACAAAAAAAAAAAATTAAATTAAACCAAAAAAAAAAAAAAAGACACACGGAACTGAAATTTACAAACACATACAAAGGAAAGGTATGTAACATATGTATGTGCAATATTATTACATAACTGTATACCTCACAACTTTCGCATAATTGATATTCCCACCATGAAAGGTGGACTGTATATGTGCCCATATAGTATATCTATATGTACACAAATGTATGTTTATATGTATGTGTGTATATATATATATATATATATATATATATATATATATATATATATATATATATATATATATATATATATATATATATATATATATATATATATATATATATATATATACCTGGTGACACAGCCATGGACTGAAGCTCAGTGTTGAAACTGCATTGGCATCCCTTCTGGTAAAAACTCTGTATCCATGAACTACCACATAGGTGGTAGTCTATTTAACACCGAAAGTGTGATAAGAGACCATGGGTCACATGTGGACAGTAGTCTCCCCTTTGATAATCACAGTGCCATACTAGTCATGTAATCTGCCTACGAGGCACACCTCATCACATAAGGTGTGTCATCCAGGGAAATATAGGTCAGTGTTCCCCTCTACTCATCACTCATAAAACCCATTATAGAGTACAATGCCCCATTTGGTATGTACCTCATAAGACATCTACAGCAACTGGAAAGGCCACAGACATACCACACAAAGAATAATACTGGCCTCAAACAGATGCCCTATGCAGACCGTCCCACAAAACCACAGCTAGACTGTGTCACATACCGCCTACCCGGAGGTGACCTCTGCCTAACATACAAAGCTATGTCAAACTCAGAGCTGTTGGACATGCTCCATGTAAACAGATCACAATCCCTATGAGCTACACGCTCTAGGGACCTAACCTTTTCACCTCTCTAACAGAACATGCTGGAGGGATAGATTCCTATCTCAGAGACATTCCATACTCTGGAACAAACCACCTATCAATAGCAAACAAAGCTCCTCATTAGCAGTTGTCATGAATAATCCTGTTGATTGGATGGGAGATAGGAAATACACCCTGGGAATCACCTCTGTGGCTCTGCTTAACAGGGGCACGTGAAATTAAATTACATGTGTGTCAAAGGCCAGGGTAGCATATGGCTAGGCTTCTATAGGCCCTAGGGCCAATAGCCCATTACCTACCTATGAACCGATACACACCCACATGTACTTGTTGCAATAATTGCTATGTGAAGTTGACTGAGTGTGATGGTGAATTTGTTGGTGAATGTGTCAAAGTTATGTTAATGTGTGATAGCTTAGTCAGAAACTGTTTCTGTCATGGTATTTTGTGCCCTAGCTCTGATCCCAGCAAAGGATGTGTATGCTATTGCTAGGCAGAAAAAAGCTGTATGGCATATGGTCTGACGTAGTCCCTTGGTATCGACTGGGGTGTGCCATTGTAGGCTAAAGCAGTACATGTATGCTTATTGATTGGTACTGCTGGTGAATCCAAATCTCGTATGAACTGTAGTACTACCTGAAGGTGTAGGCCTAAACAGCACAGTATGGTGTATGTCCACATTACTTGTAACCACTGTTTTGTGTGTTCCCTGTAGTCCTCACAGATTAAATACCTCAGGCATAAGGTTTTGTAAGTACTGACACACAGTACTGTATGGTACACAGGTAAAGCTCATCTGGGTTGCCGTACCTTTGTGTCTTGTATGTATGTCTGATGTGTGTGTGTGTGAGTATGCCTGTAACATGCCCTCAGTCATATGTGTGTCACAGGATATAAGTGCGTATCTAGCAACATGTATAGCCTAGTACAGCAGTATGCCACCTATATTAACAAACATGCACGTATGTTAGGCAGGGGTTTGCCATCAACAACTAGTGTGGTATACTGGTAATACTGTAAATGGACTTTACAATCATTGCAATGGATGACATATTTCTTTATGCATTAGCTTGATATATACCTCCTATGTCTAGGTGGTGCATTGTGTCGCATACAGTGTGCCATGTACTGTTGTATAGTCTTACATACTGGTTTCTCTTTGTTGCTGTCCAGAAAATGGCTTGATATATAGAGCATGCCAGGTACTATCAGGCAGTTGTGGGTTGAGCACTGATATGTGGTATTGAAAGTGTGTATCTTCTGACAGCCAATAGGTTGCTATAGATGTCAGTTCAGTGATATCTGTAATTTAGAATGTTAAGTATGCCACATGACTTGCTCACACATATTGTTTCATTGTCTTCCAGGGTCATGGGTTACCATCATAACCCTACCTATAGCCTAGCAGAGGATGAACTGATAAAAACCAGCCTGGTTCAGCACTACACCCTGCTGTTCTCAAGAACCAGCTCGGACCAGCAGGAGCAGACTGCACTGTGGCAAGATGTTGTCCATAGGGTAAATGACATAGGCATGCATAACTGAACCTATGAGCAGGTACGCCATCACTGCTGTGATTTACTTAGACATGTCTGGCAGCATGCGTCTGATGTCCGTAGACAACAGCTTGCCACAGGTGGTGGGGTAGCCATCCATCCCCCCTCACCAGAGTGGAGGAGCTGCTCCTGAGCCTAGTGGCTCCTGGCCAACAACAACAACAACAGCAAACATGTATCATCATGGAGACCGGAGCCATCCAGCGAGTTGATACGGAGCGTGCAGGTAACATGGCATATATGTAGACTACTGTTACCTCTATTGGTAGATCATGCATATGTGAGATGTTTTCTGTGTAGTTAGAAGATGTGGAGCCTGGTGTTGTGCAATACTGATAATTTGTAACATAATCTGTAGGCCTGTGACTGTCAACCATTGTACTACTGTAAGATTGCAAACCCACAGTAGCAATGCCACAGCTGTTGCCACTGACAAACTGTTTCATATCCTTGTAGGTCCCTCTGGTGTGACTGCAAGGCAGCAGACCCATGCTGGTGAGTGTGTTCTACATTTAATATTGCAAATTAAATGTGCTTGTCATAGGTGAGGTGTAGGTCATGTACACGTAACACACCTACGCATAATGCATGCTGTGCATGTTTGCTGTGAGACTATGCACATCTCAGTAACATGAGTAGCTGCCTCAAACACATGCAATACACAGAGCATCCCACACAATTGTGGCAACACTGTAGTGGACATTGGATAGGCAGAGTTGATACACTTGCACACAACATGCACAACTTTGTCATACGCAGTACACGTTAATATGCTACACATGGCGTATTCAGACACCCGCTGTAAGGTCACACTCCAGTATCCCAAATGCCATCCACACAGCACACATAATATACCTGAGGGGTAGAGGCCTATCATGGGGCTGTGCAACACTCTTCAACACATGACACATTCATGTTAGGCAATGCTCCCTATTGGGCACCTTACAAACCCATGTAACAACTGGCTGTGAAATGGTGAATGTAGCCATGGTACTGCAGTTCAGGTACAGCATGCTAGGTGCCAGTCTGGCACACATTAGTAGCCTTGAGTGACCACATGATGCTGCATGATGATGGCTCATGGTACTGCACCCCATCCAGTTACAGTAACCACAGTACTACACATAGCATTCATTGCTATGCACCTCAATGTTGTGTGTGTGCAAACTTATGCACCTATACACAATATGCATAGCAATCACCATTTGTACAAAGTGACACATATATGTCTTGTAATCCTATTGAGTGTATAGGTCACATGACACACATTGGGTATGTGTGATGTTTATTGTTGCAGTTGTGTTGTAGCATGCCATGTCATGGCTGGCACTGGCATGTCCACAATATGTCCTACACTCACCATAACCACTGTACAATGGCTATGTTGAGCAATGGTATTCCATCAGGTATACATGCACCACTCATCCTGTGTGCATACATAGCATGCATGTGCTAAACCTGTGTCCACAATTATCTGCTAAAGACACAGACGTTCTAATCAGAAATGGATATCTATGTGACACACAGATACACATCCAGCCATGGTATGTATATCTGTGAGTGATGGTGCACAGGACATTGCAGAGCTTTTAATACTTGCATAGCAATGTTGTGTCCATGTACATATTGCATTCCAGGGTGAGGACAATCACTGAACAACAACACACATGCATCAAAGCCATGTATACTGTTATTAGCAAGGGCTGTCTACACTCACTCTGCATGCTGTTGAGCAACACACATCCTGCATGCTAACACATATGATATGACTGTTTGGCTTGTGATACTGTACCCCACCATCAACCGCTATTGAGTATGTTCTGGATTGCTGGTGGTGTGTGTGTGTGTGTGTGTGTGTGTGTGTGTGTGTGTGTGTGTGTGTGTGTGTGTGTGTGTCTGTGTGTCTGTGTGTGTGTCTGCTTTAGTGAGGAGTGTATTTGTGTGCATGTGTGCATGTGTGCATTTGTGCATGTGTGCATGTGTGCATGTGTTCCGACATCATGTACAGGTCGTAAAGTGTGTTTCCTGTCTTCCTCTCACAGGTGCTGAGGTTGGGCTGGTTCACTGCAGCAGGGAACCTGATGTCACTGAGCCAAATAGTGATAATGAGGATAGGTGTGTTGAGGCACAGGCATGTTTTCCAGGGTCTGTCGTTGGGCCACCAATCAACAGTACACAGGTGTCCACTCCATCCATGCACACAATCATACTGCCAATACAGCCATCACCAATGCCCTTAGCTGAGGGACAGTGTACAGTCAGTGTTGGCCAGGACAGTGTGGTATCTATGGCACATGCATCCTGACACAGCAGCCATACCCAGATGTCTGGAATGGTACCACATAGGCAGATGTCCAGGGGTTCTCGTCGGAGCACTGCTACTCATCATGCCCCTGGCAGATGTGCCACAGGTCTTACAACCTCACACATGTTCCAGACTGCCATGGAGGCACAGGCATGTATGGAACGGTACACCAGACAGGGACTAAGGGCACAGAGGGTACATAACACTGCTGTAATTGACAGTATCGGTGACCTAGCAGGTGCCATCCGTAATTACACTGAGGTCACTGATAGATGTTGGGGTGAGACATTAGATGTCCTTCCTCCGCTATGTCATGTCCATGTGTCAGGACAGTGCGGGATGGTTGAAATGTCGACATGGACGTATGTCAGCAACATCAGCAGCTGGCAGTCGACGCGGATGTCCCTCAAGTCACAGCCACTCCTGTAGTGCCAGTACCAGCCCCAGCAATGTTGGGGTGGGCTATCCATAGACCGTCCTAGAAGACCACGTGAACATGGCTCTGGACAGTCCCAGCAAGGACCTGGGTCCAGTGTACTTCTGTCCACCTCTGAGGATAGTACCCAGTCTGGCTTAGTACCTGATACTATCAGTAGCACACCTGCCAGGCACAGGTACCGTATCCATGGCAAGAGACCGTGATCTGTAAAGCCTGGCAGGTACAGTCTGTGGCTGTCCCACAAATCCCCATATATGGCAGCCACATGGTGGAACTGTGTGCATGCAGACGCACACACACAGAAACCAGACACCTAGGGCTAACACATACCCACAAACATTACATCAACATTGGCCCATAGCAGTACTCTTGGCCCTCACACACACACACACACACACACACACACACACACACACACACACACACACACACACACACACACACACACACACACACACACACACACACACATACATGTCGATTGTATGGCTCAGCGTAGGGCTCTGGCAAACCAACAACACAGCCAGTGCATATAATGAAACCTGTGCCACCTCCTGTCATCTGTAACATTGATGCAGGAACAGGCTACCATGGTGCTGATGCACAGGCTGACTTTATAGCAGTATAGCAATGTTAGCATGTTGTCAGCAGTAAAGTGTAATGATCTCCTTGAAGGTGTAACTGAGCAGGCATGATGCATTAAAGCTATGATTGTCAATGTAGTATTGTTTACACCAGTGTTAGTTCCAATAGTGTATTGTCCGCCCATGTGCCACTTGGCTGATGTGTGTAGTATTGGCAGCATGTGTTAGAGAGTGGACAGTACGTGTGGGATGTATGTAGCACAGATTTGCAGGTGTACATTTGTGAACATGGTGGTGTTGTACTGTCTGCATGCACGTGCATAGTGGACACATGGGCAGGGTGACATGCCCTGTATTACACAGTAACACTCAATAGTTCCTATTGGTGGCCAGTATGCATTGTACTACACGCATTGTGGAACTTGAGCACACATGTGTGTATGACATGGTTTGACACTGTGCTGTGGGTGATACTGTTACTATCTGTCATTGTTTTGCATTCTGGTAATATACATAACCTCAACAGCCTGACCATAAACAATCGTTAGATGATGTCTTGACAACTGACACACAGATGTAGGACACGCAGTAACATTTGGATACTTCGGGTACTATACTATGCCAGTAACCAGTGGTATTCACCTGCACCCATTCCTGAGACCACTCCTGTTTGGCATATAGCTTTCTTAGGTACAAGCAATCACAGTAGGGATATGTCTGTCCATGTCTGGAAATGCATACTGTGGCCTATAATGCATTCAACAGATGACACACACATCCTCCATAAGGGTATCATACAGACAGATACCTGTTGTCAAACCCATGCTTTAAAGCTATAAGCGAACTAAAGCATAGTCATCCACCTTTACAAAACATAGTATCCCCACAGTACCACATAGGTAGTAGCAACCAACATGTTGAACAGGTACCGATGTGTACATGCAGCCAAGTGTAACATCATCTCTCCTTTGGTAATCACAGTTCCAAAGGTATTTTGAAATCCCTCGGTGGATCACATAAGCAATAAGGGGACTGCATGCATATCCACACAGGTTGTTCTACACCTATAATGAATAGCCATCATTGACAGACTTTGCTGCATTTGAACAGGTCTGAAATATACCTCAGCCATAAATGCTCACTCACACTATTGAATAGTAACCGTGATGAGTGTGTGTGACATGGATGATCTAGGCCAGGAATCACTGCAGTGGCTGGGCTTGTCACAAGCATACAGATGTGACCTCAGGTCTGAATAGCAGCAGCAAACTTTGGCAAAGATGACAGACATTCATGGAGAAAGCAGGGTTTCCACCTATGAAACAATTGAGATCACATGTACGTATATGTATTTGCCACACAGCTACCTGACGTGCAATGCACATACTGTTGTCATACTGATATGTCATACAGTAGTAAAAGCAAAACCCACAACACATTGACTAACAGTGTCATACACATAGAGCACATACACACACTCAGCAAGTGCAGGATTCAAACCCTACCTAACTAATGTATGATAATAGAGCAGTACATATTGCCACAATGTGCTATACACATTACTGGAAGTTTTCCTTTCCATAGGTATATTTGTAGGATGGTGACATCATCAGACTTGACAAGATAAGTATACCACTTTTAAGGTATTTTCTACTCTCCATAAAGGTTGCTTTTCTCTAAGGAGTTCACACAACTGTCAAGTGCAGGATTCAAACCCCTACCTCACTACTTTATGATACTAGAGGAGTATGCATTAACACAACAGACTATACACATTACTGGGAACTACGTTACTGGGAGCTCTCTTTTCCACAGGTATATTTGTAGGATGGTGACATCATTAGACTTGACAAAGATAAGTATACCACTTTTAAGGTGTTTTACTACTCTCCAAAAAGGTTGCACCTCTCCAAGGAGATCACCCACAAAAAGACACAGTTGTCAAATGCAGGATTCAAACACCTACTTAACCATACTAGAAAAGTATGCATTAACACAACATGCTACACACATTACTGAGAGCTCTTTTTCCCACAGGTATATTTGTAGGATGGTGACATCATCAGACTTGACAAAGATAAGTATACCACTTTTAAGATGTTTTACTACTCTCCAAAAAGGTTGATCCTCTCCAAGGAGATCACACAAACTCAACTGTCCAGTATAGGATTCAAACCCATGTCACACTACTTTATGATACTGAAAAAGTATGCATTTACACAACACGCTATACACATTACTGTGTGTTTTCTTTTCCACAGGTATATTTGTAGGATGGTGACATCATCAGACTAGACAAAGTGAGTTACATTAGATGACATTAGGTGGGCTACATAGAAGGAATTTCTAAACACTTTGGCCATGTGATCATCAAAGAAGAGTTAACTATCTCCCTGGGTCCCCAGGGCCATAATTACTTTCTCCATACATACTGGCTTACCACCTATGTGGTAATTTGTGTGCACTTTGTTTTATCCAAAGGGGATGACTATGCATATTTTGGCATTCTGCTTGACGGCATTGCTTTGACACCAGGTATCTGTCTCTGTAAGACCCTTCTGGAGGTTGTCTATGCCAGCCATAGAGTCGATTATGGACCACAGTTAGCAGTCATCTGCAAACCTGTTCAGCCTACTCCTCCCATGCTTGCCTGTACCTCTGAGCAGTATCTACTGAACAGGTGGCATCCCAGGACCAAGACCTGTGGTATGCCATTTGTGACTGGTTTATAATCGGACATGGCACCCGCAACTCTGAACATGTGTTTTTGATCTGTGAGCCAGTTGCCCACCCATCCTGTGACATAGCTGTTAATGTTCAAGCTGGTAAGCTTGTCCATGATGACAGAGTGGGGAATGGTGTTGAAAGTCCTTATTGAGGTCCAGGTGGGCTGTGTGGACTACTTTCACCTCCATCTATGTCCTTGGTAACTGTTTCAAATGAGTCAACTAGGTTTAGGAGGCAGGATCTGCCTTTAACAAAGCCATGTTGGGTAGAGTCCAGTGTCTGCAGGTCCCCAATGTCTCTGTTTATGGGTTCCATGATAATTTGCTCCATAGCTTTGCAGATCAGGCTGAGTAGACCTATAGGGCAGTGGTTTCCAGGTTCTGTTGTGGCACCCCCTTTGTGGAGCTGGATGACTGTTGGTGTATGCCATTCTTTGGGTACATAGGCTGTGGTAAGGTTGAGTCTGGACAGTGAATGTAGGTGAGGGTATAGTTCCTTTTGGGGCTGGTGTAAGATGCAGTCTGGAACACCATCCTGTCCCATTGATGCTGTGTTCTTAGCTTTCGAGAGGGCTGTCTTTACCTGCATGTCCATGAAGTCTGGGGCTCTGCATTCTTCTGGGATGGACACAGGCCCATTTGGGAGTGATGGTGGTGGAGTTTGTACTGAACCTGCCCCCCAGGATGTGGACAATGTAAGTTGGTTCAGTGTATTTCTTGCCATTTGTCAGTAGCTGACAGCATATTTGGAAGTTGCCACCTAAATGTTTGGTATAGCTAACGAAGAATTTGTGGTTGTTATTCTTACATTCCTTGGCAATTTGTCTTTAGAAACTGGCCTTGGATTATTTTATGAGTGATCATTGTGTCTTCCTAATAATGATCAGTGATGCCCTTCCTTTTGTGAAGTTTGCTCTATCATGTATTCTTTTCCTCCTTCTGTTGTATAGCTTTTTTATGGGCAACGACCACCAGATTGGTTTCTTGTTTTTGGAGGAGTGGATCTTGGTTTTATTTGGCATGTCTTGATCCCTACATCCCTGTAGATGCTCATAGAATGCACTTGTAAATGATTTGGCAGATTGTATAGCATTATCCTATAGCAAGGGGGCTTTGGAACTTTCCACTTTGGTCATGGGAAGTGTGCAGTTTGCTTTTGAAAATGTCTTTACAGTGGTTTCCTTGACTGGGGGGGAGGTATGTGGATTTCCAGTGTGATTACTTTATGATCTGATATTACCAGCAAGGGGTTTATCTCTGTTGTGGAACACTGGTACCCCATGTTGGTGATGATCAGGTCCAATATGTTGTCACCTCTAGTGGGCATGGTGACCAGCTGTTCCAGGGCATTTGAGTTTTTAAACTCTAGGAAACATTGGGCAAAGGACATTGTACACAAGTAATTCTCCCACTCAATGTCTGGGTAGTTGTAATCTCCTCATATAATAATGTTTAATAGGATGTTTATATTTTTCACTGTTCTCAGGAATACTGAGTGAGGTTCCTGAGACCAGGTAGGTGATCTGTAGCAGGCTACAATCTGATAAGCAGCTTTTCCCAATGTTAGTTGCACTTGCATGGTCTCCAAGGCCTCATGCTGTGCCACTAACCTGAAGGTGTGGGTATCCATAAGGTAAATGGATACACCCCTTCCTTTTGTATTTCACTCATGGTTTTGGGTCCGAAGATCAGAGGAATTGTGAGTGTTTTACATGGAGCATGTCCAACAGCTGTGTGTTTGACATAGCTTTGTATGTTAGGCAGAGATCACCTCTGAGTAGGCGATATGCGAGAGAGTACAGCTGGAGCATTTTGAGATGGTCTGTGTATGGCATGTATTTCAGGTCGCTATTACTCTTTGTGAGGTATTGCTGTAGGCTTTCCAGTTGTTGTACATGTCTTGTGAGGTACATAGCAAAAGGGGCATTGTACTCCATTATGGATCTAGTGAGTGATGAGTAGAGGGGAACAATGTCCTCTTGTATTCTGCATGAGACACCTTTTGTGATGAGGTGTGCCACATAGAAGGATCTCCTGACTACTGTGGGGATGTGATTATCACAGGTGTGTCCACTGTCCACCTGTGATCCAAGGTCTCTTATCACACTTTCAGTGTTAAGTATACTAACGCCTATGTTATAGTTCATGGCTACAGAGTTTTTACCAAAGGGGATGACAATGCACTTTTTGGAATTGAGCTTGAGCCCATGGCTTTGACACCAGCCATCTGTCTTAGTGAGGCCCTTTTGTAGCATGTCCACATCTTTAGTATTTACAATTATGGCTCCTAGTTTGCAGTCATCTGGAAACTTCATTAGCCACAGACCTTCCATGATAAAAGTAGATACAAAACAGGACAGGACCCAGGACTGGGCCCTGTGGTACTGCACTCATCACTGGTCCAAAGTCATACTTGGAGTCTGCTACTTTTACAGTGTGTGTTCTGTCAGTAAGCCAGTTGGCAACCCATCTTGTGATATAGCAATTTATACCTAGTTTAGTGGATTTATCTATAATTCCAGAGTGTGGGATGGTGTTGAAAGCCGTGGCAAGATCTACATAGGCTGTGCGAAACACCTTACCCTTGTCTACAGCTCTGGTGACTGCTTCAATGTCATCTATCAGGTTTAGGAGATATGATCTGCATTTTACAACCCAACATGGTTGTGGTCCAGAGTTTGGAGATTACCAATGTCTTTTTTTATAAGTTGTATGATGATCCATTCCATGGCCTTGCAGAGCAGCCTCATCAGGCTAATGGGGCACTAGTTCCTGTGGTCCGTGGTGTCTCCACCCTTGTGTAGTGGGATAACTGTCACTGTGCACCATTCAGCAGGCACAAAGCCTGAGGTGAGGCTATGACTGAACATGGTACGTCGGTGTGGTGCCTGTTCACTCTGTAGTTTGTGTAGAACACAGCCTGGGAAGTTATCTAGTCCCATGGATGCTGTGATACTGGCTTTGGAGAGGGTTATTTACCTGTGCAGCCGTGATGACAGCAACTTTGCAGTCTTCCATTATAGAGATGTGCTCTTTCATGGGTGAGAGGGGGCCAAGGTTAACACTGACCCTATCTGCCAGGATGTTGGCAATATCAGTTGGGTCTGTATATTTAGTGCCATTGAGCTGTAACTCAGAGCAGATCTGAGTGTTGCCATGATATGGACCTGTCTGTTGGGCAGAGATCTCCTGAGTAGACAGTATGCAACATAGTACAGATTGAGTTAAATTCAGTCTTGTTGCATGGGGCAACTGTTTGAGGCCAGTAATCCTCCTGTTGAGGTACTTCATTGGTCTTTCCAGCTGTTGAAGGTGCCTAGTCAGATTCATCGCAGGTATGTTCTGGTACTCTTTGACGGGTCTGATGACTGATGAGTAGAGGGAACCTCCTTTGACCTACATGCAAAGACCTTGGCAGTTTGTGCGAACACATAGCATGATTTTCTGACCACTTTGTGAATGTGTTTCTGGAAGTACAGATGACTATCCACATTTGTCCATAGATCCCTTATTATCACCTCCATATTTAGGGTGTTGGCACCTATGTGGTATTTGTATGACTGTAGCTCGAAGACATACTTTTGACACCACATCTGTCTGAGACCCTTTTTAAGGATGTCTCTGTTGTCCCAAACATCAATTATGACAACATTTTGGCAGTCATCCACAAACTTTGCTAAACATAGCCCTCGTGTGCTTGACTGTATTTCTGAAAAGTATACACCAGACAGGAGGGGTCCCAGGACTGAGCCATGGGGACAGCAGTTGTTACCAGCTTGTACAGGAGACCACAGTTCTTACCTTGTGTGATCTATCTGTGCCCCGGTAGGCAATTCATCAGATGACAGACATATTTATGCATAGGCTGTTGATTTTGTGGATACGACATGTGTCTGGGATGTTGGCAAAGGGCTTTTCAAGGTCTATGTGGGACGTGTGTAGCTCATTTCATTGATGTATATCCTGGATGACTGCCTTGTAAACAGTCTAGCAGGTTTGGGAACCATGATCTGCCCATGACCAAACCGTAATTGGTAGGGTTGGGTGTTTGTAGGCTCCCAATAGCTCTGTTTATGAGTTCCATCATGATGGACTCCATGGCCTAGCAGATCAGGCTTAATAGGCTTATAAGACAATAGTTCCCATGCTCTGTTGTGCACCAACACTTGGGGAGTGTGTCAAACGTTGCTGTAACACATTCAACAGTTTCATATGCTGTACAGAGGGTGAGTCTCAACAGACTGTTCAGGTGCAGGCTCTGTTTGTTCTGGAGTTCACTTATGACACAGCTAGGGAAACAATGTAATCCCATAGATGCTGTGTTTTCAGGTTTGGAGGGAGCTGTTTACCCATTCTATATGTGATATCTGTGCTTTCACAGTCTCCAGGTATGATGATAGGGCCTTTTGTCTGTCAGGGGGTGGTATGTATGTATGGGCCTGTCTGACAGGATGTTGGCAATGTCAGTCATTTACAGTTTGCACTGACTCAGGACATATATGAGTGTACATTGCTATTTATGACATAGCGGAAGGAAGCATCATGGTTCTCTATGGATGCCTTCACAGATTATTTTGCCAGAACATGTATTGGATAATATTTGGAGTGCACATTGTTTGTTGATGATACTGATTGCAGGTTTATTGATCTTCTTTGATTTTTCACTTTCTGTGATCAACTTAAGTACTTGTGGTACATAGTTTGATTATGACAGGGTTCCAATATATTATATGTGTCTGTTTTCATATAACTGTGTACACAAGGCAGGATTGGTGAATAGTGACAGGTTCCTGAGGTGAAACATGCAACTGCCAGATATGTGTGGCCCACTGCTGTACTCAGACATGGCCTACGTGTGTGAGCATGCCCAGTATGACCTTTCAGTATGTTGCTGAATGAAATCCATTACATTAAGTGTGTGAGCACGCCCTGTATACGCATTTATACTATATGTGTGTGGATAATCAAGTTGTATTTTTACTGCAGGGCTCACCTTTGTGTCATAACTCAACAGGGATCATGCTGTGCCTGCAGGGCTTTCATGAGACACTTTGCATAGACCTATCAATATTTCTACATGCAGGGGGGGACAGCCATTCTTTGTACATTTCTAGCTGGGGCACACCTGATTGTTACTGTGGGTGTACATAGGATGAGGGGTTCACCTCACACTTATACACATTTGCTAGGCCTGCACTGCTATGAAAGGTACACCATTTCAGTCTGTACTGTTGCCTATCGTACTGGCTTGAGGCATACTACTGTACTACGGGTCTTAGCATCCAATGTCACGTATATTAAATTGCGACTTCATAGCCTACCCAACCCACATCACACCACCTGGCCTGCTGTTCTCTGTCTAAATAGGCCTGTGGGAGAGGTAACCCATATGCCTCTTTAGGGTCATGATAAAGCATTTCCTTGTGTTGGCATTAGTGTACAATTGTCCTGCTGTGTCTGTGCCAGTGTAATGCTGTCATGACTTAGTGGTTCAGTAGTGTGACTATAGTGCATAGTATCTTTGGTTTAAGCCCTGTCACTGCTTCTTATTTTCATGCTGGGAAGACCAGACTGCTTAAGGAACAGTACTGCAAATATAAGCATGTTTACCTGACTTTGCTTAACTTTGCCCAACATTGCTCATCGTTGCCCGACGTTGTGCTAGCTAGCGTGGGCAATTTTGTTTACATATACAAAATAGTGGTAAAAGCAGCTTAGCACTGCTTTATATTGCTTAAAACATGGCAATCATGCCTCAGGTGGTGCTGCAGGGCTGCCTATGTCAGATGCACATGGTACACTCCCTATACATGTTTGAAAACAGGTAGTATCAAGTTAGGCATCCCTTTTATTTTATGTGTGAGTCAGAGAGAGGTAACATTTCTAGGGTTCCTACTGAGCCAGTGTATGTGCTATGCATTGCCTCTTTGCCAAGGCCAAGGCATACTGGGCACGCCTCCTTCTGCCTACTGTGGCAGGCTCAGGTTGTTCCTCCTCCTCCGAGTACACTGTGCCTGTGATGGCCTTGGCAATGGTGGGGGGATGTTTGGCCCTGCCCCATGCTGTTCCTGCTGCAGCTGTTTTTGCAGGATAATATTGAGTAGCATGGCACATACCATGACAATTTGGGTACATGTAGTTGGTAAGTACTGCAAGGCTCCACCAGATGTGTCCAGGCACCGGAACCATGACTTGAGCATCCCAAACATACGCTCGATTACATTTCGTGTTTGTGCATGTGCCTCATTATGGTGTTCTTGTTCAAGTGTGTGTGCATTTCTGATGGGTGTCATCAGCCATGGCTCCAGTGCATATCGAGCATCCCCCACTAGGTGACCGTCAGGGATGTCCCCATTGGCAAATGTCTGGTACAGCTGCATCAGATGCCAGAAATGGGAATCGTGGTAGCTTCCAAGGCAGCCAGCACACACATTCAGTATTATGCCCTGGGCATCGCACACAATCTGGCAGTTGATGGAGGGGAAGCCCTTGCGGTTGATGTAGGCCCTACCCCACTCACCGGCTGATGCTTTGATGTGTATGTGTGTGCAGTCAATTGCACCCACTACCTCAGGGTATTCCGCTATTTGCTGGAGGAGACGCATATTGCTGGCCAATGCCTCACGGGAATTGGGGAAATATACATGATCACCGACATGTGCTGACATGGCATTCAGGAAATGGTGCAGTACCCTGAATGCTGATGCCTGTGAAATCCCCATCATATCAACAGTTGGTCTCTGGAAGGTACCTGTTGCTAGTATTCTTAGGCCGACACATACCTTGGTTTCCACTGGGATGGGTTCCCCTCTGTTGGTTCTGTGTGTGAGGCGTGGCCTGTACAGCTCAACAATTTGCTGCAGGAGGTCTCTGTCCACTCTATAGCACTCCACTATCTCCAGCTCATGTAGCCCCTGGTAGGTTATTTATATTTTTTCCTCTCTCAACTCCTGGAAGTGCTCAGTTTGGACTCCTAAGACTGCAATTTCCACCCACCAATACCTGCCTGGATCATTCTCCCCTGGGTTACCTTTATACCCTGGACAATTATACCCTGGACAAAACCAAACTAAAGTTATACTCTGGTTTATGGTACGTTTTCCTCTCTCAACTCCTGGAAGTGCTCAGTTTGGACTCCTAAGACCTCAATTTCCACCCACCAATGCCTGCCTGGGTCATTCTCCCCTGGGTTACCTTTATACCCTGGACAATTATACCCTGGACAAAACCAAACTAAAGTTATACTCTGGTTTAGGGCACTTTTTCCTCTTTCAACTCCTGGAAGTGCTCAGTTTGGACTCCTAAGACTGCAATTTTCACCCACCAATACCTGCCTGGGTCATTCTCCCCTGGGTTACCTTTATACCCTGGACAATTATACCCTGGACAAAACCAAACTAAAGTTATACTCTGGTTTAGGGTACTTTTTCCTCTCTCAACTCCTGGAAGTGCTCAGTTTGGACTCCTAAGACTGCAATTTCTACCCACCAATACCTGCCTGGGTCATTCTCCCCTGGGTTACCTTTATACCCTGGACAATTATACCCTGGACAAAACCAAACTAAAGTTATACTCTGGTTTAGGGTACTTTTTCCTCTCTCAACTCCTGGAAGTGCTCAGTTTGGACTCCTAAGACTGCAATTTCCACCCACCAATACCTGCCTGGGTCATTCTCCCCTGGGTTACCTTTATACCCTGGACAATTATACCCTGGACAAAACCAAACTAAAGTTATACTCTGGTTTAGGGTACTTTTTCCTCTCTCAACTCCTGGAAGTGCTCAGTTTGGACTCCTAAGACTGCAATTTCCACCCACCAATACCTGCCTGGGTCATTCTCCCCTGGGTTACCTTTATACCCTGGACAATTATACCCTGGACAAAACCAAACTAAAGTTATACTGTATGTTTCTATGTTATTTTTTTCTATCAAAAGTGCTATTTTTGTTATTTCTGGTTATCCTCTCCTGATACAAATACTAGATTTCTGCCAGTCTCCGCCAGCAGCCATACCCCCCCCCGTCTGCTATACTGCTTGACCCCTTACTCTGTCTCCTCACTTCTGCAGATTACTACATATACTGCATTACCCCTAAAACTATTTGTGACTCCAGTACTTACTTCCATTCCCCTTCTCCTACCTAAAGTACTCTCTTTCTCTCCTGACAATATTCTAGTTTCTCTTCCTACTTCCCACGCCGTATGTTTAAAGTGTCTCTCCTGACTGTTTCTTTTCCTTGCAGTTCTTCTTGCCTATATCTACCTCCTAGTGTTAGATCAATCTGTCCCTGTGTTCTCTGTTACCATTTCCACTACTTCTTAGTCTCCCTTGTACCTATTCTGAAATTGCTTCTCCTGAACTTCACTTATTCCTTTTCCCCTTGCCTCTAGTTAACCTAGCTAACTTCTTGTATCCAGCCTACCCCCCTTCGATATTTATCTTCTGATTGTTCTCTCCTCCTCTGCTCTCGCCCAAAGTGTTTCTGCCCCGCTCCGCTCCCCTCCCTACCCCCAATTCCCACCCACCACTAAGGGTCCTTAACTTATACCTCACTAGAAACTCCCCCCTATCCTCCTAACCTATCTCCATCCTTCATACTAGACCTCTCCCCTAACCTTTACCTCTCTTTTCTTTCCCCTCCACTCCTTTGTATCCTCCTATCTTTTTGACTTCCAACTCTAAAACTATTTTTTCAAATCTGCTTCAACCTCTATTTAACCTTATCCCTACCATCCTCCTCTTACATAACTCTTTCATACCCTGCCTTATTTTACATTCAATCTACTATCTATCTAATACTTACTTCTTATCTGTCTAGCTCTGACTATCCCCTATCTCAACTTCCACATACTTATTCTCCATTTATCCCTTCTTTATACATTGTTGCTGATCTACTTGTTCTTAACTAATTATTTTTAACAAGTTACTCTAGTTCTTCAACTCTTCACTACTATGTCACCAACTGTAAAAGCCTTTCTCATCTATGCCCTTCTCTTTACTAGTGCTATAGCCTCTTTCTTTTATCTTACTATATCACCTCTTTGCAAATTAACACTTTATATGAACAAAACCTTCATCTAAAACAAACTTTACCTTCCTCTTTCTTCAGCTCCCTTAATCATAGCAACATTACCTGTTCTTCCAAGTATCTACTGCCAAAATACCATAGGGTATCTCACATAACCTTCTATTTTAACAAAAGAATTCTTAATATTTGCCTCAAACTTCTTAAATTACTATCTTTTTCCCATCACCAACTCCTCTTACATGGTGATATTCATCCTAATCCCGGTCCCTCTGCCCTGAGCGATTATAACCAAAATATTAATTCTTCTCCTCTTCTTTCATCAGGTACTAAAGCAGCCAACACCCTTCTAATAGCTCACATTAACATTAGAAGTGTTAATAACAAAATTCACCATCTTCATGCTCTCCTTCACTTGCATTCATTCGATATATTATGTCTAACAGAAACATGGCTAAAACCCTCTACTCAAGACCAGGAAATCACCCCTCCTGGCTATAACATACTTAGAAATGACCGAATGAAGAAGAAAGGTGGCGGTATAGCCATTATCTATAAATCTAACATACAAATTACCCTTTTTAATGAACTTCCATTAACAGGCCCCAAAACTGAAATTTTATCAATCAAGCTACAGATTAACAACAATAAAGCAATCTATCTAATTTGTATGTACCTTCCCCCTGGTAACAAAACCCAGACTCTAGAAGACCTACTCAGTTCTCTTTCTAACCAACTACCCCAAGAAACCATAATACTTGGTGATTTCAACATTGATTGGAAAACATGTGCAGCCCAGCAACCTACTAACCATATTAATTTCCATGGTTACTCACAATTAATAACAACTACAACCAGAATCCATAAACCAAATAAGAAAGAAACAATTCTGGACTGGATTCTAATTAATAACCCCCCCAGCAACTATACTCCAGGAACACTTCCTGACAGTATTAGTGATCACATACTTACATATGTTATCAGACAAAAAATGAATATTCTTAATATGCATAAACTAAGAAGATGCCGCTCAAAAAGATTTTTCAACCCTGATAACTTCCTTGCTGAATTACAGGCATGTGACTGGTCACCTTTATCACACCTTGAACTTAATGAAGCAGTTACCTATTTTAACACTAAGTTTCTGCAAATACTTGATTGTCATGCTCCATTCCACTCTACCAGGATAAGAGCCAAAACTGCCCCTTGGCTAACAAAGCAAACAAAATAAAAAATGATCCTTAGAAATAAAATCTGGGCTAAATGGAGAGCTACCAAATCTCCATCTGCTCATCTCCTCTATAAACAGTTAAGAAATACTACCAAGACAGATACTCTTAGAGACAAAAAGGAATTTTATCTTCATCTTCAAAAAACTACTCAAAATACCCCTCAAAAATTTTGGTCAGGTGTTAATAAACTTCTTAAACCAGGACATTCTCCTACTCCTATTCCTTTAGGATTTAACCTTAACAGCTCTACTCAGATCCCAGATGCCTTTAATAACTACTTTACAGAAGCCATTCTAACCCTAGCCAACTCATTACCGACACCTACTGCATCCTCACAAAATATCTCTCCAGCCTCTACTAAAGCCTTTCAAATCCAACCTGTCTCATCATCTATTATATATAAGCTTCTCTTAAAACTAAAACCTTGTACCCCATCTGCTGACCAACTCCCATCCGAATACTTACAAATTGCTGCAAAAGCTATTTATCACCCAATATCTATTCTGATAAATAGGACCATCTCTGAAAGGAAAATCTCTACTATTTGGAAAGTATCTCACATAATTCCCCTTCATAAAGGGGGCCCTTCTTCTGAACTATCCAACTATCGTCCTATTGCCTTACTGTCCCCATTAGCTAAGATAATAGAAAGGTGCTTACACAAACAATTTCTTAACTACCTTCTTCAAAACAAACTTCTAGCTGACTGTCAACATGGTTTCAGGCCTCACCATAGAACTACAACTGCCCTTCTTTCCTTTGCTGACTCCATCAATAATAATCGAAATAATAATCATTTCTCTTCTGCACTATTCATAGACCTATCAAAAGCTTTTGATATGGTTAACCATAACATACTTCTTGAAAAACTCAACCTCCTCTCTCTAAGCTCACATTCTTTACAGTGGTTTAGAAGCTATCTCGAAAACAGGCAACAAGCAGTGCTTTGGGAGAACAACCTATCATCCTTACTCCCAGTAAATGTTGGTGTTCCACAAGGATCTATCCTTGGACCCCTTCTTTTCTCAGTATTTATTAATGACCTTTATTTGAATGTGCCACAAGTGACCTGCATCCAATATGCAGATGACTCGACATTGATCTGCTCTGCTACAAATGTTTCCTCTCTCCAGTCCATCACCCAAACAGCCTTTCATAATGTTGAAAAATGGTTTATGCAGCACTGCCTCCTCCTTAACCCCAAAAAAACAAAGCTTCGTCTCTTTACTTCTACTAATAAATCTCCTACACCACTCTTCACTATCTCCTCAAATAATTCTACCTGTATTAACCCCGACAATACCACTCGACTATTAGGTGTAACCATTGACAACCATCTTAACTTTGATGACCAAATTAACACTACTATTAAAGCTGTTAATAAAAAAATTGGGACACTCTACAGAATTAAACCCTTCCTTAACCCAGCAGCTAGAAAAACCATTGCACAGACCCACTTGCTTTCCACCCTTTTTTATGCTTCAGCTAATATATACCACACTATCTAAAAATAACATAAACAAACTCTCTACCTGCTATAATAGTATAGCTAGATTCATTAATGCTACTCCCCTTAGAACTCACCACTGTCACAACCTCAAACAACTAAATTGGCTAGAACTAAATAACCACTTACTCTTCCAACAATTACTTGTCATTCATAAGACCCGTCATTTCCCTGATAATACTCCAAGCCTGGCTAAACTTATTTCTCCTTATAAGAACCTAGCCACACTTCGTTCTGCCATTAAGTTCCTAGTATCTATAACTAAATCATACAATAAAGCTGGGGATGCGTTATTTTCAAATTCCATAGGTAAACACTGGAATCTACTCCCTCAAGAAATAGCTACTCTAGAGTCCACCTCTCTGTTCAAAAGACAAATCAAAGAACATCTTACATCTCAATGGCTATGTCCTTGTACCAATCCCGACTGAAAGTATGTCTCAATACACCTATTTTTTCTTCCTGTCCCCTTACTGAGCTCCTACCTGACACCTTCTAGCGTTGAGAGTTGAATCTTAAGGTATGCCTTCCATTATTTTAACTTCAGTATTTAGTTTTTATTTTTTTTGTAGAACTTGACTTACAAGTATTTAAATGTTATTACTATTCTCTCTTGTACCTTGTATAATTCTATGAAGATAAATATTTTTTATTGTTAAAAATCACTGTGATTTTATCTGTACTGGAGCTTTTCTCCCCGGGCCTCTGCTGTAAACGGATATATGTCCAGTTAGACTAGCCCGGTCAACAAATGTAAAATAAATATATATATATATATATATATATATATATATATATATATATATATATATATAAAATTTTGAAAGACCCAGGAATGCTTATGTTAAAAATGTGAACAGCGTGTTTGTGCTTGTTTGCGCGGCGCTGCCCCCTGTGGAAACAGAAAGGGAAAAGGAAGGAAAAGAAGTAGTAGGAAGTTAGCCAAGGAGAACTAGCAGAGCTGCCAGGTGAAATCATTCAGAATCAGCCAATTACGCAGGCAGTACATTAGCCCAGCCGAGCCCAGCACTTAAAACTCTGCAAACAACATTCCCCCATGTTTTTCTCAGAAACACTGCAACATTGCAGTCTACAAAGAGAAGTGAAAACTTAAAAAGCTTAACTGAGACAAAAAAATGTTAGGGGCTGCCATTGCTATTATAAGGCAACATGTGCAAGATGCTGAGGGTGGTGCCATTGTGAATGCTGCTGAGCAACCCACAGTGAGGAGATGAAGAAGAGTGTACAGACCCAGGGGCTACATGAGCTGGAGATAGTGGAGCACTATAGAGTGGACAGAGACCTCCTGCAACAAATTGTTGAGCTGTGCAGGCCATGCCTCACACACAGAACCAACAGAGGGGAACCCATCCCAGTGGAAACCAAGGTATGTGTTGGCCTAAGAATACTAGCAATAGGTACCTTCCAGAGACCAACTGGTGATATGATGGGTATTTCACAGGGAATCAGCATCCAGGATTCTGCACCAGTTCCTGAATGCCATGTCAGCACATGTCGGTGATCATGTGCATTTCCCCAATTCCCATGAGATATGGGCCAGCAATATGTGTCTCTTCCAGCAAATAGCAGAATACCCTGAGGTAGTGGGTGCAATTGACTGCACACACATACACATCAAAGCACCAGCTGGTGAGCAGGGTAGGCCTACATCAACCGCAAGGGCTTCCCCTCCATCAACTGCCAGGTGGTGTGCAATGCCCAGGGCATAATACTGAATTGTGTGGGCTGCCCTGGAAGCTACCACGATTCCCATATCTGACATCTGATGCAGCTGTACCAGACATTTGCCAATGGGGACATCCCTGACTGTCACCTAGTGGGGGATGCTGGATATGCACTGGAGTCGTGGCTGATGACACCCATCAGAAATGCACACACACCTGAACAAGAACTCCATAATGAGGCACACGCACAAACACGAAATGTAATCGAGTGTGTGTTTGGGATGCTCAAGTCACAGTTCCGGTGCCTGGACACATCTGGTGGAGCCTTGCAGTACTCACCAACTACATGTAGCCAAATTGTCATGGTAGGTGCCATGCTACACAGTATGATCCTGCAAAAACAGCTGCAGCAGGAACAGCATGGGGCAGGGCCAAACAGCCCCCCACCATTGCCAAGACCTGCACAGGCACAGCGTGACTCGGAGGAGGAACAACCTAAGCCTGCCCCAGTAGGCAGAAGGAGGCATACCCAGTATGCCTTGGCCTTGGCAAAGAGGCAACGCATAGCACATACACTGGCTCAGTAGGAACCCTGGAAATGATACCTCTCTCTGACTCGCACATAAAATAAAAGGGATGCCTAACTTGACACTACCTGTTTCCAAGCATGTATAGGGAGTGTAGTATGTGCATCCGACATAAGCAGCACTGCAGCACTACCTGAGGCATGATTGCCATGTTTTAAGCAATATAAAGCAGTGCTAAGCAGTTTTTACTGATATTTAGTATATGTAAACAAAATTGCCCATGCTAACTAGTGCAACATCAGGCAACGTTGAGCAATGTTGGGCAAGGTCGGGCAAAGTTGAGCAAAGTCAGGTAAACATGCTCATATTAGCTTTACTGTCCCTTAAGCAGTCTGGTCTGCCCAGTATTAAAATAAAAGGCAGTGAGAGGGCTAGAACCCCGGAAACTGTGTAATATAGACATAGTACTGAACCACTAAGCCATGATAGTATTTCAGTAGCACAGACACAGCAGGACAATTGTACAGTAATGCAAACACAAAGAAATGCTGTAACATGCCCCTAAAGAGTCATATGGGTAACCTCCCCCACAGGCCTATGCAGCCAGAGAACATCAGGCCAGGCGGTGTGATATGGGTTGTGTAGGCTATGAAGTTGCAATCTAATATACGTGACATTAGATGCTAAGATGTGTAGTACAGTAGTATGCCTCAAGCCAGTATGATAGGCAACAGTACAGACTGAAATGGTGTACCTTACATAGCAGTGCAGGCCTAGCAAATGTGTATAAGTGTCAGGTGAACCCCTCATCCTATGTACACCCACAGTAACAATCAGGTATGCCCCCAGGTAGAAATGTACAAAGAATAGCTGTCCCCCCTGTATGTAGAAATGTTGATAAGTCTATGCAAAGTGTCTCATGGAAACCCTGCAGGCACAACATGATCCCTGTTGATCTATGACACAAAGGTGAGCCCTGCTGTAAAAATACAACTTGATTTTCCATACACATATATTATAAATGTCTATACCAGTCGTGCTCACACACTCCAACAAATGTAATGGAGTACATTCAGCATCACACAGAAAGGTCATACTGGGCATGCTCACACATAAATAAATGAAGCAAATGTCAGGCAACAACATACTGAAAGGTCATACTGGGCATGCTCACACACTTATGCTAAATACGGAGGTGATAATAAGGGATCTATGGACAAATATGGATTGTCATCTGTACTTCCAGAAACACATTCACAAAGTTCTCAGAAAATCATGCTATGTGTTCACACAAACTGCCAAGGTCTGTGCATGCAGGTCAAAGGAGGTTCCCACTACTCATCAGTCATCAGACCTGTCAGAGAGTACCACAACACACTTGTGATGAATATGACTAAGCACGTTCAGCAGCCAGAAAGACCACTGAAGTACCCTAACAAGAGGATTACTGGCCTCAAACAGTTGCCCCATGCAACAAGACTGAATGTAACCCAATCAGTACACTGTTGCATTCTGTCTACTCAGGAGAACTCTGCCCAACAGACAGGTCCATGTCATGGCTACACTCAGACCTGTTCTGAGTTACAGCTCAACGGCACTCAATATACAGACCCAACTGATATTGCCAACATCCTGACAGATAGGATCAGTGTTAACTTTACTCCCCTCTCACCCATGAAAGAGCAGATCTCTATAATGGAAGAGTGCAAAGT